>NW_020527747.1:0-177605 GCF_003368295.1 Carassius auratus
TGCTTGACACTGGTTTCATGTCTCTGTCTCACTGCTGTAGAAAGTTATTACAAATAGAAGTTTAATTTTGGACATGCATTTCCTAATCAGCCACTTGGGGTAAAATTAAAGGTTGTGAAAAATGTCCACTCTCTCTCTCTACTAATTGACACTGGTTTCATGTATCTGTCTCACTGCTGTAGAAAGTTATTACAAAAATAAGGTTAATTTTGGACATGCAATTCCCTAATAAGCCACTTGGGTTAAAAAGAAAAGTTGTGAAAAATGTCCACTGTCCCCCTCTATTGCTTGACACTGGTTTCATGTCTCTGTCTCATTGCTGTAGAAAGTTATTACAAATAGAAAGTTAATTTGGACATGCAGTTCCCTAATCAGCCACTTGGGGTAAAATTAAAGGTTGTGAAAATGTCCACTCTCTCTCTCTACTAATTGACACTGGTTTCATGTATCTGTCTCACTGCTGTAGAAAGTTATTACAAAAAGAAGGTTCATTTTGGACATGCAATTCCCTAATAAGCCACTTGGGGTAAAACGAAAGGTTGTGAAAAATGTCCACTCTCCCCCTCTAATGATTGACACTGGTTTCGTGTCTATGTCTCCCTGCTGTAGAAAGTTATTACAAAAAGAAGGTTAATTTTGGACATGCAATTCCCTAATAAGCCACTTGGGGTAAAACGAAAGGTTGTGAAAAATGTCCACTTTCTCCCTCTACTGATTGACACTGGTTTCATGTACCTGTCTCGCTGTTGTAGAAAGTTATTACAAAAGAAAGTTTATTTTGGACATGCAATTCCCTTTTTTACCAGTAGGGGTAAAAAGAAAGGTTGTGAAAAATGTCCACTCTCCCCCTCTATTGATTAACAGTGGTTTCATGTCTCTGTCTCCCTGCTGTAGAAAGTTATTACAAAAAGAAGGATAATTTTGGACATGCAGTTCCCTATTAAGCCACTTGGAGTAAAATGAAAGGTTGTGAAAAATGTCCACTCTCTCCCTCTATTGATTGACACTGGTTCATGTCTCTGTCTCCCTGCTGTAGAAAGTTATTACAAATATAAAGATAATTTTGGACATGCAATTCCCTAATAAGCCACTTGGGGTAAAACGAAAGGTTGCGAAAAATGTCCACTCTCCCCCTCTATTGATTGAAACTGGTTTCTTGTCTATGTCTCCCTGCTGTAGAAAGTTATTACAAAAAGAATGTCAATTTTGGACATGCAATTCCCTTTTCTACCAGTAGGGGTAAAAAGAAAGGTTGTGAAAAATGTCCACTGTCCCCCTCTATTGATTGACAGTGGTTTCATGTCTCTGTCTCCCTGCTGCAGAAAGTTATTACAAAAAGAAGGTTAATTTTGGACATGCAATTCCCTTTTCTACCAGTAGGGGTAAAATTCAGGGTTGTGAAAAATGTCCACTCTCTCCCTCTACTGATTGACACTGGTTTCATGTACCTGTCTCACTGCTGTAGAAAGTTATTACAAAAAGAAGGTTTATTTTGGACATGCAATTCCCTTTTTTACCAGTAGGGGTAAAAAGAAAGGTTGTGAAAAATATCCACTCTCCCCCTCTATTGATTGACAGTGGTTTCATGTCTCTGTCTCCCTGCTGTAGAAAGTTATTACAAAAAGAAGGATAATTTTGGACATGCAGTTCCCTATTAAGCCACTTGGAGTAAAATGAAAGGTTGTGAAAAATGTCCACTCTCTCCCTCTATTGATTGACACTGGTTTCATGTCTCTGTCTCCCTGCTGTAGAAAGTTATTACAAATATAAAGATAATTTTGGACATGCAATTCCCTAATAAGCCACTTGGGGTAAAACGAAAGGTTGCGAAAAATGTCCACTCTCCCCCTCTATTGATTGAAACTGGTTTCTTGTCTATGTCTCCCTGCTGTAGAAAGTTATTACAAAAAGAATGTCAATTTTGGACATGCAATTCCCTTTTCTACCAGTAGGGGTAAAAGAAAGGTTGTGAAAAATGTCCACTGTCCCCCTCTATTGATTGACAGTGTTTCATGTCTCTGTCTCCCTGCTGCAGAAAGTTATTACAAAAAGAAGGTTAATTTTGGACATGCAATTCCCTTTTCTACCAGTAGGGGTAAAATTCAGGGTTGTGAAAAATGTCCACTCTCTCCCTCTACTGATTGACACTGGTTTCGTGTACCTGTCTCACTGCTGTAGAAAGTTATTACAAAAAGAAGGTTTATTTTGGACATGCAATTCCCTTTTTTACCAGTAGGGGTAAAAAGAAAGGTTGTGAAAAATATCCACTCTCCCCCTCTATTGATTGACAGTGGTTTCATGTCTCTGTCTCCCTGCTGTAGAAAGTTATTACAAAAAGAAGGATAATTTTGGACATGCAATTCCCTTTTCTACCAGTAGGAGTAAAGAGAAAGGTTGTGAAAAATGTCCACTCTCCCCCTCTATTGATTGACAGTGGTTTCATGTCTCTGTCTCCCTGCTGTAGAAAGTTATTACAAAAAGAAGGATAATTTTGGACATGCAGTTCCCTAATCAGCCACTTGGGGTAAAATTCAGGGTTGTTAAAAATGTCCACTGTCCCCCACTATTGATTGACACTGGTTTCATGTCTATATGCCCTTTATCTAAAAAGCTATTACAAAACACCTACTGAGCTATTGCAAAAAACGAAGAAAGTTTGCACTTTCCCCACGGTCCCTAACTGAAGGCTCTGCTGAGAGCGTTCTCTCCCGGCTTTTTGCACATTGCCACGGCTTGCACGGGGCCGTGCTTATTATATCGAGGGAAAATATAGAAAAAGAAGGATGTGAAACGTGATCAGCTTTGCCCTTTTGGCGGTCACACTGCTTAGATTTTTTAGGGCAATTCGTTTTGGAGTTATTGGCGTTTACCGCTGAATGTGTCACGAATATCGAAAACAAAACCAACTTGACCCCGCTCGCGGAACTGTAAAAAAGCGGCGCCAACTGCCGTGACCTAACGCGACACACACACACACACACGTAGAAGGTGTGTTGTTGTTGCTACAGCCAGAAGACACGTTTTGTTTCAAATGATGCTGGCAAAAAAAAAAAAAAAACGCTGACTTAACTGTTTAAAAAAGCGGGTTTATTGAGGAACCACCACCCCCACCCCACCCTTCGCTTTCACGTCACCTTTTGGCTCAGGCTCGCTTGGAACCTAGCTGAGGTGGTACTAAAAAGTACCTGTCAGCAGGTAACGTTAACGTTAACGTTAAGTTACCAGGTACTTTTTTCGTAAGAGTCGAGGCGAGTCGAACAGGTACCATGTAATGGAAAAGCGCCATGTTTCAAGCACTTCATCACCAGTAACGTTAAATTACATGACAGTAGTCGGTTAGTTAATGTTACAAAAAGTATTCCGAATATTTCCAATGTTTTAGAACTTACCTGCCATGAACAGCAGTTTGGCTGCAACCGGCTTCGGATCTTGCCTGCGTTTAGCTGGCAAAATCACCTCTATCCAGCCTTCCTGGGACTGGATGTCTTCCTTGCAGGTCACTGTAACACCTGCATTTATATATGCATCCTGTATGATAGATGTACTCTCTGCAATAACGGACCCGTCAACGAAATAAAACAACCCATACATAGTGCTAACTTTACCCTGTTACCGCCTGAGTTTCAGTGAAGAATTTCAAACATTAACCGTTACTATATGGCTACTGTAGCTAATTGCCGCCGAAACTTCTACATCGTGATTGGATGTCGATGATGCTGCGTACACTGATTGGATGTGGGAACCGACTGGGGGGTAGGTCCAATTCCTGGGTCCATTCGTAGCCATCTATTCCATAGTCTTGATTTTTGAATCTTGATCTGTTGCAGTCAGTGCTCAACAATAGTTATTCAAATATGCCACCTGTACAATCAAACTACAAATCCTACTTAATGGTCACCAATAAGAAAATACCAAGGACAACAGAACGAAGGAAGGTAATTATAATTTTTTTATCATTATTTTACATTTTTTTGATATGTTTTCTTGTTCTTCTTTTTCTTATAATTATGGTAGTAGTCGGTCTACTACTTCTACAATAATACTAATAATAATTATAATAATAAAAATAATAATAATAAGAAGGCCCTAGTATAGAAGTACTACTAATAATATTAATAATAAATAATAATGGTAATAATAGGATAAAGCTATACTGTCTTGAAATTGTCTTTTGTTTCAGGGAAAATGCAGAAGACATAAACAGTACAAGCAGTACCTTTGCAGCACTGGTGTTGAAGTCCCTGACAGAATTTTAGGACGTCATGACAGAGAAGTATGCTAGCATATATGATGATGTAAAGTTTTTTTTATGATTATAACATTGCATGGATTACAACGTGTAATGTTTTCAGCCAAAAAATCTTAATCTTAATTCCCAAATTGCCTTGACACTAAAAACAATACCAAAATTATGTTTTCATCTTAATATAAGATTACTTACACTTGGTTAGATTTTATTTTGTGCAGTAACATGGATGGTGACTTTTGTTTTGCTTACAGCCTCCAGCTCACCATGATGCACCACTGCAGCCAACAGCAGGAAAAAGAAAGAGAGCTGACAGTAAGGTCAGGACACTGACAATGCACAAATCATTCCTTATAGCCTAACTGTCTATTCTTTACTTTTTTACTTTGTAACAATGTGACCAACAATTGTTGAATTACTTACATTTGTATGGTTTCCTGTAGGCCTGTGTGCCGGTCTAAGGCTAATGTAATGATCTACCCTGTAACTACTCCTGTCTGTAGTGTACCTGATGTCTGTTTGGAAACTTACTGTAAACCCTAACGCTTAAAATAATCAATTGGTTTGAGTAGGACAAACTTAAATTAAACTAATTAGTTCAGTCAAATTAACTTTTATAAGTATTTATAAGTATTTATACTTTCTTTTTCTCTCAAGTTCACAGACCTAATATATTTTAAGTAAACTGATCTGTTAGCAAACTAGCTTGTTAAAACTATAAATTAATACTAATGAAAGTGTTCACATTGAGATTATATGAAGGTTTTAAGTTAATTGCATGAAATAATGTATTAAGATTTTAATTGATCTTAACTTGAAATGTTTAAGTACAAACTTAAAATCTACCAGATCTGCTTACTTAAACTTTGAATTTCAATTTGATGGAACAATGTATGATATTCACATAAATCATACAACAAATTGTTCAGGATGGCCAATAAAAGTGGGTTTCTGTCTATATGTGTTTGTGTGTGCAATACAATATGGGACAGAGTGTAGTACAACAAAATATCTAGTAGTAGTAACGTATAGATTAGTGGCAATAGTGTGCAGAATAAAAAAAAAAAAACATGCAGGTCAGGACACAGGTATTACACATTTGTTCACTATGCTAGTTTATTGGTATTTTGTATTTTGAGGAACTGACTCCTACAACATAACAAACTAACTCACACAGTTTTCTAATTTCAGAGTGGAGCGGTTGGAGCAAGTTGCTTTACTTTTAGTGTTATAAGATCCCACTTCAATACCAAAATAACACAAGATTCAGTGACTAACTTGCCACACACTTTGTGCAAACTTCAGAATGGATCAGCTGCTGAGGACGATGTGGTTGATATAGGAGACCACCAGACCATGCAAGAACCAGAGGCTGAGAGACGCAACCCAAATCAGTCACAGGTAAGATTACAATTACTTATAGGCTAGCATTTGCATTACTTCTAGTGTTATAAGATCCCACTGAATACCAAAATTACACCAGAGTCAATGACTAACCTGCACTTTGTGCAAACTTCAGAATGGATCAGCTGCTGAGGACGATGTGGTTGATATAGGAGACCACCAGACCATGCAAGAACCAGAGGCTGAGAGACCCACCTCAAATCAGTCACAGGTAAGATTACAATTAATTATAGGCTAGCATTTGCATTATAGGTTTCTTTACTTCTAGTGTTATAAGATCCCACTCAATACCAAAATAACACCTGATTCAGTGACTAACTTGCCACACACTTTGTGCAAACTTCAGAATGGATCAGCTGCTGAGGACGATGTGGTTGATATAGGAGACCACCAGACCATGCAAGAACCAGAGGCTGAGAGACCCAACCCAAATCAGTCACAGGTAAGATTACAATTAATTACAGGCTATCGTTCATCTTTGTGCGTTTAGTTTATCTTTTACAGGAGTGATTTGCTATGATGACTCGATGCACACAATCTAAACAACAAATTTCATTCTTCTGCCATAGAATAGAATAGAATTACAAAGACTTTATTTTCATGTCAGGCACTTCCATTTTGCTCAGCAGGCCACAATAAAGCTGAATTGAGATCTCTGGCTGACACAAAACCATGCCCAAAGAGTGCAGCAAGGCACAAGATTCTAGAAAATGGGACCCCCCAAAGCTAGCTACACACAAGGAATCCATAAATTGTATGTAAATTTCAAAACCAAGTATAAGGGACCCATCAGAGACTAATACTAAACTAAAAATGGTTAGATGAACTCTTATTTAAAAGTGCTCGATCCCAAGGGTTCCCAGAATAATGCATACATTTCATGTTTAATCATATTTAGAAAATAACATCACAAATAATTAAAATCTTTTACTAGTGTTAGATTTTGCTCAGGTAGTAGAGCAAAGTTAATGTGTTCTGTGTCATTCATATAGGGCATTTTTAAATGATTAGAAACTTGACAAGATATGATAAAAAGAATGTTTTGTTCATTGTACTGAATGTTTTTTTTTTCAATCTCAATGTGTCATTTTGTAGGATGGAAATTGTGGAGATGACCTTTTGTACCCTGGAGCACCAATTACCAAAGGTCAAAGTTTGCTCCTTCTAATGGCTTATGTCCTGAGGCATAACCTGACTGGGATTGCTCTGGACCATCTTTTAAGAATTTTTCATGAACTTTTCCCTGCACTGATACCAGCAACCTCATATCTCTTCCATAAATCCTATGGCCAATATGGCAAGTATGTGCCCCATTTCTACTGCCATCAGTGTTCTAATTATATTGGAACAAAAGAATGTGGTTTGACACAGTGTGTTCTGTGTGAGGCAGAATTTGATGTGGAAGCTAGTCTTGAAAAGGGTTCATATTTTTTGGTTATCAGTTTATCTTTGCAAATTAAAGAGATTCTGGAAAATCCCAACATCAAAATCCAAAGACATACATCAACTCCAGGTTTTATTTGTGATGTGCAATGTGGAGGGGAGTATAGGAGGCTTAAAGATAGTGGTGAAATAGGTGATGATGACATCAGTCTGATCTGGAACAGTGATGGGATCCCTGTTTTTAAAAGCTCTAGATGCCAAATATGGCCTATTCAGTGCCAAATCATAGAGCTACACCCTACAGAGAGGAAGAACAACATATGTGTTCCTTGTCTTTGGTTTGGAGAGAGCAAGCCTAATATACAGACTCTCCTAATTCCATTTGTACAGGAGCTACAGGAACTTCAAAGTAATGGGATCACCTGGGGAGATGGTTGCACTTCAAAGGTGCATGCACTTGTATGTAGTGCAGATTCAGTTGCAAGGCCACTTCTCCAAAATAAGAAACAGTTTAATGGCATTTATGGCTGTGACTTCTGTTACCACAGAGGTGGAGGCTCCTATCCATATGTTATTCCTGAACCCCGTCTTCGTACAGAAGTTGAGCATTTTGACAATGCCATGAATGCAACACCTCAGCAGCCCATAATGGGAGTGAAAGGCCCAAGTCAACTAATGAAACTAGACAAATTTCAAATGGTGCAAGGCTTTGTTCCAGAATATCAGCATAGTGTATGCCTTGGAGTTACTAGACAGCTGACTTCTCTGTGGTTAGATTCCACAAACCATCAGCATGGTTGGTACATAGGCACCCAAACTGAGCAGATTGACGAAGTGCTTAAAAAAATTTCACCACCAACTGAGATCACAAGAGTACCACGATCTATGCAAGAAAGGAAGTTCTGGAAGGCGTCTGAGTGGAGGTCGTTTCTTTTGTTTTATGCTTTGCCAGTTTTAAATGGGATCCTCCCCAGAAAATACTGGAATCATCTTTTCCTTTTGGTTTTTGCAGTATATCATCTACTGCAAGAAAGGATCAGAGAGGCAGCGGTGGTGATAGCCGAGCAGGCATTGAAAAAATTTGTCAGGGAGTTTCAGGGGTTATATGGCACAGCAAATGTGTCATTTAATGTGCACCTCATGACACACTTGGCTGCAAGTGTGAGGAACTGGGGACCATTGTGGGCCACATCCACATTTTCCTTTGAATCTTTTAACGGCACCCTGTTGACATATTTCAATGGCACAACTCATGTCCCTGTCCAAATAATGAAAAGGTACCTAAGGGAAAGGAGTCTCACAAAGAAAGGAGCAACAGTTATGCATAATGCCAATGAGTATGTCAAAGATCTTTTCTATGAACTACAGGGCAGAAAGTGTTCAACTGACAAATCAGTTCAGATCAGTGCCCATGTCAGAGTTTTTGGTAAATCAGTACAGAAAGATGTCTCGGTTTTACACATGCTTGCAATAGATGACCTACTAGGTGTTAGAGTGAAACAAGCCTCCTACTACAATCGTTTCATTGTAAATGGAATACTGTATCACTCTGACACAAACAACCGCCTACAGAAAAGAATCAACTCTGTTGTTGAGTTGCAGAATGGCACATTAGTCAGAATTGTGAATTTGGTTGTTTCTGGTGCAACACACTGTGTTTTGGTCAAGGAGCTTGTTAAGTCTGGAAGGAAGCTGTGCAGAGACACAACACTTAATATTGCATCAAGCTTTGTGTATGAAGTGTCTGAGTGCAATATAGTGTATGCCATCCATCCAGAGTCATTGACACGCAAATGTGTCATGGTTGAATCCAGGGAGAAGGTATATGTTATTCCTCTGCCAAACAACATTGAACGAGAATAATGTGGCATCAAGAAAATTGAATACTGCAAAGAAGTCCCAAAATTCCTGAGACCTATTGAATTGACTTGTATATACAATATCTGTACAAAGAATTACTGTTCTTTACCTGTTACATAAAGTGACCCTTCTGTCAATCAAGTGTTTGTGCATTAATACAAGATGTAACAGTAAACAAAATGAACTTGTCTTATTCACTGCAGCATTGTAGCATATGACCCTTTAAGAAATCAGCCTAACAATGTCAATACACTTTCCATTAGTAGGCTACAGTAAATTAATAAATATCTAAATTTCCACTAAAAGTGTTTGCATCTTTGCATATTTTATGACAGTACTGTGATATGCTAAAAAATTACACTTATATTTAGTGCACTTTGTTTACAGTGTACTAAGATTACACTACAGATGAAGTGAAATCATTGTACATGTTAATAAATTATACTTTGTATTACAAATAAACTTACATACTAAAAGTACACAAAATTACCACTATACATTTTTGTATTTTAACATATTTTATGAGAGTACTCTGATATGCCACTAGAAATACACTTATTTTAGAGTGTACTGTATAAAGTGTACAGAAGTCACACTTCTAATGAAGTGAGAACATAGTACACTTTAAAAAAGTATACTAACAATTAATTTCCAAAACATATACTTCCAATAAGTACACTGAATTGCCAATCTAAGTATGTCAAATTTAATATACTTAAAATGTTTTATCTTCAATACAATTTAAAATACATTAACAACAAAGTACACTTTCAAAAAGTACATTTAAAAAATAATTTGATTACGGATAAATTAGTATACTTACTGTTAGGACTTTTAAGTTGAACTTAACTACATCTTTTTTGAAGTATACTTTTAAAAAGTACAAATCAAATACTCTTTAAATAAAGTACAACAAGTAGAAGCATACTTCTTTTATAATTCATGTACTTTATTCATATTTCAAATACACTAAAGTATACTACTTTTTTACCTGGGAATGCATCCAACATGATCTTAAGTGCCCAGCTACTGAACCTTCGGCATGTCCCATGTTTTGCCCACAATTTAAATTTAATTGTAAAAAAGGCCCTAGATCAAACCCCACTCATCAATGAAATACGACAGAAAGCCAGAAAGATAGTGGGGTTATTTAGATCCAGCTGCAAAGCAAAGGACAAGCTTGTGGAGATGCAGGGCTTGATGGGCAGACCAGCTCTGAAACTGATGCAGGAGGTGGACACAAGATGGAACAGCACTTACGACATGTTGCAGCGCTTGTATGAGCAACGAGAGCCAGTGGGTGCAGCGCTATCAAATTTAAACAGTGATACTGCTCCGCTGACAAGTTTTGAGTATAACATTATACAAGAATCATTGTCACTACTGCAGCCTTTCAAACTCGCAACGACAGAGTTGTCAGAGGAACAGAGAGTGTCTGCTTCAAAGCTCATACCACTTTACAGGATGTTGCAGCACAAGCTATCGCAGAAAAAAGGCCAATCAGCACAGGAATCAACTGCACAATTAGGTAGGCCACAATGACCATACTACTGTATGTAATGTATTGGCCACAACTGTCATATTATTTTTTATCAATATAACCAATATGGTTTGCTTGTGTTTTGAACAGGCACACACCTGCAAGAAGGTCTGCACTCAAGATGTGGTGGGTACGAGTCATTCAGAGCCTTGGCTCTGGCTACACTGCTGGACCCAAGGTTCAAAAATGTGGGTTTTGGAAATCCTGCCAAAGCCCAGGAGGCTGAAAAGCAGATCACACTGGAGTGTGCTTCGCTGATGCGTTCAAACACAGCAACTCCTGGTAAGCAGTTTCACTCTTCATCTGACATTATGGAGTTATGTCATTTGAATAATTATGTGACTTATACTTCATATATGCTGTCAGTTTAGACTTAGTAACTAATTGTTGTTTTTACTTTCATTCAGAGCCACAGTCAACATCAGGCCCATCATCATCATCATCAACAACAACATCAACAACAGAAACCCAGGACAGTTTATGGGAACTTTTTGATAGTCGTATCCATGAAACCCAGGCGATACACAGTGCCACAGCAGATGCCACAGTAGAAGTTAAAAAGTACCTAAAAGATGCATTTTTGCCAAGAACCCATGATCCACTAAGTTACTGGAAAGAGAGACCTGTGATTTTTCCTCATTTGTATGTCCTTGCTAAAAAATATCTATGCATGCCAGCAACAAGTGTCCCTTGTGAGAGGATTTTTTCTAAGGCTGGAGAAATTATCAGTAAAAAAAGAAGTAGGCTAAGCCCTTCCACAGCAGAGCAATTAATATTTGTGAATAAAAATCTTAAAAAAAAAAAAAAAAAAAAATTAGACCATTGTGGATTTATTTGTTTTATTCATTTTTCATGACCAAAATAACCTAGTTATTATTATGATATAGGATTATATAGGATATTATTATAGGATTTTAAAATATCACCACATTAACGAAAACAAAATATTTTTATTTATTTTTAAATGGCTTGTTGTCAAAGTTGTTTCAGATAACATGGGCAATTGGCCACTAGGTGTCACCGTGGAGACGGGTGTCGGTAAAGTTTCGAAGCCTCGAAACAAATACGGCACTTTGCTTCAACTGTTTCAGTGTTTCATGAAGCCTCGCTCTGCCCACCACTAGGCATCAGCCTGTTTATTTCCCAAAAAATTTTATGTATTTATTATTAACAAATGTTCAGTTTTTAAATAACCTACCTCGTGGAACCGTTGGTTTAATCACCATAATGAATACATTTCCTAATGTATGTAATAAATATACATTTTTGAAATCTTTTCCTAATAAGACGCACAGACATCATGACCCAGCATATGAATCTCAACAATGGGGACAATCAACAAAACGCTTCAAGCTGAAGTGCATGCTGGGTAACACCATAGTAAAAACTCTGATTATGCACTGTAGCATGAATAATTATTGTAACCACTGTTGAGGATCATATGATAAGTGCTCATGTCTAAAATCCCGAGCCTGTACAATTTTTTTCCCCCAATATTTCCCCAAGATTTCTTTAGTTAAGACACACAGACATCAAGAATCAGCGTGAGCATCACAACAACGGTGACCATCAAAAAAGCATGTTGTAGCCAATAAAAACTCATCCATGGCTCCCATCATGCATTGCAGCATGAATAAATTATGAGCTGAAACTGTCTTTTTAACTTTTTATTGTAACTATATTTTATTTTTGCTGTTTTTATGTGAATTTTTAGTATCTAGTTTTGTGATGTTCAGAGTATATCTGTTTATCTGAATATGTTGTTTGTCACCGTTGTTGAGATTCATACGCTGATTCTTGATATCTGTGTGTGCCTAAAAATAAAGACTTTTTAATAAAAAAAAAAAATTATATAGTATAATAATAATTCAGTGTTTATATGAGTCCACACTCAGAGTGTTAAATTAACACTGGGGATTTTGCTGTGTAAAGCGTCTTCCTGAGGGAAGAAACCAATACTCAGGGTGGAGGACATGGATTGGATCTGAAATAATTTTTTGGGCCTTTCTGATGACAGTTTCATCAAAGACAGCCTGAAGTGTGGAATGCTGCTTAACTCCCATGGTTTTCATGGCTCTCTGTGTTTACAGTGTAATCTGTGCTTTCAGCTGTACACTGAAATTGCCAAACCAGTCAGAGATGCCGTACCGCAGATGGATCTCAATTACAGTATGATAGAAGATGGATTGGTAAACCTGGAGTGACTTTTACTGTCACAGGTGACTTTGATGAGGTTTTACTCTTCTTCAGTGTTCATGACTCCTCAAGAAATATGTCTGATCATTATCTATATTTGAAAAAAAGAGTTATGCTCCTTTATATTTAGAAACCATTGTACACAACCATTCAAATGTTTGATGTGTGTTATTTAATAAATGACTTTTTATTCAGCATCAAGGCATTAAAATGATAAAAGTAAAAACATGTATAATGTTGCACAAATATATACATTTCAAATAAATTATGTTCTTTGTGTTTCCAGGAAATATTCTGCAGCAAAGAGACAATTTTTTTTTTTTTATTTTTTTTTTTTTACGAATGATAATAATAAGAACCATCATTGATAATTAAGTATCAATAAAAATCAGTATTATCAGTATCAACACTAAATCAGTATATTAGAATGATTTCTGAAGGAACGTGCACTGAAGACTGCAGTAATGATGCTGAAAATCAACAGGAATGAATTACATTTAAAAATATATTCAAATAGAAAATATTTATTAATAGTTAATCATGTGACACTTCCGGTTTTCACTGACATGTGTCATTGGAGAGTGGTATGTGATGTGCTGATGGATTGTGTCAGTGTCACTGTCACTGTAGCGGAATGTGACTGTATGTTGCGGCACCTTCACTCACACTGACGCTGTCACCCGGAGTATTCCCAGTCAACAATTTGATCTCACAGTGATGTCACCATGAGCTCCGAGGATATCCGTGATGAGGTCACAATCTGAGGTCACAGTGAGCTAAAAGTATAATCTCATGAGAAGGGTATAACTGCAGCCTGGAGATCTCCAAATAGAGACGGGAACTCCAAAATTGGGCTTGGCTTCCTCCCATTAAGAGACATGCATGCAAATTTATTTATATAGCTTATTTTATTTTAGAGAAACTAGAAACAATATTTAATTTATAGTTTTATTTTGAAATGTAAGTCAGTAGTGATGGCTAGATAAAGCCTCATGAAGCTTTTCGATTTTCAGCCATGTGGTTAACAAAAGGGTTAATTTCTAGATACTTAATTTGCTCACAATACCACCTGGTGGCCAACAAAAGCAGAGTGTAAAACAAGCAGATATATTACAGACAGAGGTGTAAAGTCCAGGGGTCAGAAAGTAAAAGTCCTGCCATATTTTTGTTCCATCCATGAACTCAGAAGCTGATTTCATCAGAGGAACCAAGTCATTCCTTCCAAGTCACAAACGTTCAAGTCACAAGCAAGTATTCAGTCAAATCCCAAGTCCTCAAAGAGTTAAAGTCAATGAGATAATTAAATGATGATTGTGCATTAGTGATGAACACCTGCCATTATTGTGTGTTACAGAGGATCAGATGCTGATGTTTTATTGATTAAAATGATGCCACCATCATGGAGATCAGTGTTTGCTTCAGTTGGGCTCTTGACCTTTTGCTTCTTGTGTTAGAGATTCCTCTGCAAAAGTATATGTGCTGTGCAGAAAACTGCTACTAGCTGGTTTTACGTGATGAAGTAATTATTAGGCATCAGCCTGTTTATTTCCAAAACAATTTTATTTAACTTAAAATATGTTCAGTGTTTAAATAACCTACCTTGTGGAACTGCCACATGCAAATTAACTGTTGGTTTAATAGTTATAATGAAATAATTTGAAATCAAATGTATTTAATGAATATACATTTTTGAAAACTCGTCCAAATCAAGTCACAAACGAGTCTCAAGTTAAATCCCAAGCCACCATTATGGAGATTAGTGTTTACTCTTTGAGGACTTGGGATTTGATTAGACTAGTTTGTGACTTGAAAGGAATTACTTGGCTCCTCCTCTGATGAAATCAGCTGCTGAGTTCATGAGTGGAACAAAAATATGGCAGAACGTTTACTTTCTAACCCCTGAACTTTACACCTCTGCCTGTAATATATCTGCTTGTTTTACACTCGTTGGCCACCAGGTGGTATTGTGAGCAAATTAAGTTTCCTAAAATGAACCCTTTTGTGAACCACTTGGCTGAAAATCTTAAAGCTTCATGAGTATTCATCTTGCCATCACTAGTCTGCTCCATTTGAAAGCAGCTGATGGACATTTACCGCTAATCACAGAACCATCTTTACTGACGAGACACGCATGACAATCACATGCGATTAATCGTGTAGACCTAGTTTGTAATAAGTGAAGATGCTGAGATCTAGAGAGATCCGTTAGTGTTAATGGTCTGTTGGAATTTTAAGTGTTTCTGTGAGTTTGTTCAGTTACCATTGTGCTGAAGAGTAGAGCCTGTGATTCAGTCCTGCAGAAGAGTAAGAGTAATTACTTTTATGTTGCCTGTTTTTTATTTTTTTATTTTAAAGACAGTAGCATAGAGTTTGGTGCGTTTTTCCCTAATAATTTGGGCAATATCTTTAAAATGGCTTTATTTCTCTGTATAAAAAAAGGAAACTCTGTTGAATTTTTTTGCACTTTATTTAAATTAGAATATTTTGTATTAATTTGAGGGGTTTTGTTTGGCAGCCGTACCTAACAGTGAATGACTGTGTTTTTAATTTATATATATAATTTTTATTTTTTTTTTTATCTACAGTGGACAGCAATATGTTTAGAGGTACACTCTACAAACAAAACTGATAACCAAGAGATCTTTTCATTGGGTCAGTGTTAGAGGAAATCCAGATAAGGAACAATTTGATTAGTCTTCCCCCAACCAGGTAGGTTTCCCATTTCCTTCATGGAACCAAATCAACTTGAACAGGCCTCAGGCAGGACAGATATATGACAACAACATGTCGATTTCATTAGCAATGACAACTGGTCCTGGGTGAATGTTTTCAGGTAGATAGTGACAGGAAGTCATCTGCCAGACATCCAAGAGGATGACTCCATCAATGTCTCTGAACATCTCCTGCATCACTGTGTTCAATCGCAACATGTACCAATCACTTTGATAAATATTCTGGAAAAACACAGAACAGAATCAGAAACGTTTTATTGCCAAGTGTGCTTGCACAAACAATAAAATACCTTTCCTTGCATGGAAAGGAAGAAGGTAAACTAATGGAGATAAAGGAACTGTTTGCCCCCCACAAAATCATCTGTTTTCATCCAAGCCTTAAAATTATATCAGTTCAAGCATGGTAACTTCACTGGGAGTTAAACCCATGATTTTAAGTTAAGTTTCTCTTTTATTGTATCCCTTAAAAAAAATTGTTATAAACAACCAGGAGAGCAGATCAAACATACAACAACAAGAAAAAAAAAGTGGACATTGTGTGCACCTTGATTCACTGCTTAAGTCTTAACAAAGCACACATCTTTAAGCCCCAGTGTTTCTAGACTTTCAGTGTTGGGGTTAACACATTACAAGTAACCTGAGTCATACGAGTCAAGTACCTATAGTTTACTATAGTAAAGTAGTGCATTACATTCAAACATTTTTTTTTTTTTTAATAAGTAACTCAAGTTACTTTTTTCTCCTTTATTGACTGACACCTCTTTCCTGTTTCCCCAAATGGTAGAATTTAATGTACATCTAATACCATACTAACTACAACATTTCAAAGAGATTTTTTTAGGATTGGAAAGTGAACAAGTGTACCTTTAGTCCAGCAGTGTTTCCAGACTTGATGATGACGGTGGTCTCTGGAGCACGACTCAGCAGTGCAACAACAGACTGGCGGATTTTGGCCACTTCATATATGTAAAATGTTATCGAGTGAAAGACCAGGTGAGCACAGTATGTGAAGACAACGACTGCATGAGCCCCACCGGCTATTTCATCAATATCATTGCTGATGTAATGTAGGTCAATGATAGGCATAACTACACCAAGTCGCAAAGGAACACCATGCATGCTCCAGTGGACAACGATATTATTTTTCAGCTCCACAGCCATCAGTGGGCCACCTTTAGGATGAGTGTGGAGGTTCATTCTTTTTATGCCTAATCAAGATATGTGAAACAAATATTATAACCATAGCTTGAACGTTTGAATGATAAGTGTGTAAGTAGATGATCACCTTTTTTATTTTATTTTGGGCAAACTCTCCCTGAACTGATATATATCAAGTTCTCAATTTGATTGCATTAGATGGAAACTATTAAACCAAGTAGCATCTGCAAACAAGATGAGCTTTTTTCAGAACTGACTTCCCCTATATAAATCATATTTGTAATAACATTTTGCAAGTTTGCCTGAACAATGCACCAGTTTTTGATATTTTCATCAATGGCCAATATATATATATATATATATTTAGATTACATGCACCATATCCTTTGCAGGGCCTCTGTAAGTCATTTCATTGTTTCATTTATATTATACATTCTTGCTATTGATTCTTAAATTGAACATTGAAAATTTAGTCATACTTGCCTGGCACGTTTCTTTCTAAGTACTCGAACCACTGCCTTGTGGTGGAGTCTCCCATCAAATAGACAATCTTGTTTTTAAGACAGTTTGCCTTTTGTGCAGGACTGAACTGTCGAGTTTTGCATACAAAAGAATTCCAGACATCTTTTAAATAAAACCCTGCCGGAACCGGTGTCGACATGCCAGACCTGCATTTCTCCATTGTACCTAAAACAAAGAAACATGCATATTAAAGGTTTTTTAGCTACGTGAATTCTTTTGAAACAACATTGGATTACAGTTGATATCCATCCTCCGATATGTGGTCTGTGTATGTTTTGACCATTTAAATTTTGGAAAAAAAGCAAAGAAGAGAAATGTAATATACATCAGCACTGGGTTAAAAAGGGGCAAACTCAGCGGCTGGTAGAGGTATAAAGTCCATGGGTCAGAAAGTAAAAGTCCTGCCATATGTTTATCCCACCCATGAACTCAGCAGAGGAGTATGGAGGACCAATCCTGCAGAAATTAAAAATAAATAAATAAATATATAGATAGATAATTAAATAAATGTAATAAAATGAAAATAATAAATAAATGATGTGATAAAAACAAAAATATTTCATTTGAAATCAAATGTAATCCAAAATTATATTTTCAATTTTTTTTCTCTATGTATTTATTTTACATTTATTTTTATTCTTTTTTAACATTAATTTACTTATACTTTTATTCATTTTTATATTTAATTAATTTATTTCTTATATTAATTTATTATGAAATGTTTTTATTCATGCATTTATTTATCTATTTATTATATGTATTTATTTATTTATTTATTCTCACGTGTAGTTATTTACAGATTTATGTATTTATTTATTCATTTATTTCTTTTTACTTTTCTGTGTGCGACATGGAAATGAGGGAGGCAGTCCTTGTGGATCACCAGTGAGTCATTGGTTGAGAGCTCACGCAGAAGCCAAGCCTCTGATTAAACTAATAACAATGATTAGAATTTGAGAGTTGGATGTGCTTGATCGACTCATATTACATCATTAAGCCCGGAACCATCAACATCGTCAAAGGCCAATGTTCGTGTTGTGAGCAAGTTTATTGTAAACCAGTTAAACATAAGGTGTATACGGTCTACTCAGGCTCACAGTTCTTTTTCATTCAGGGCCCATCTCTAAACTTAAAAACATAAAGTTTCTAATTCCAATAGCATTTTAAGAGAATAGCTTACAGTCACAAAACCAACTGTAAAGTGTTCTTTTACGAGTAAGGTATATTCAGTAATATTTACATTTTATTCAAGTTTATTTTAGATATATAAAAAATCGAACAGATATACCAATGTTATATGTGATGTTAGAGATGTTTCCTAAACTAAAAGGGATAGTTCACCCAAAAAATATGTCATCAATGACTCTCCCTCATGTCTTTCCAAACCCGTAAAACCTCTGTTCATCTTCGGAACACCATTTAAGATATTTTAGATTTAGTCCAAGAGCTTTATTCAATTTACTCAAACAGTACACTGACTGAACTGCTGTGAAGAGAGAACTGAAGATGAACACCGAGCCGAGCCAGATAACAAATAAAATAATTACTTTATTTACTTCTCGAGTCAAGAACCAGTTGCATCGGTTTTCGGATCACCAGTACACTGAACTGAGAACAATTTCTGTCGGACGTGTCTGATTCAAGAACCGAGGAGATGATGATACCGCGAATGCATGATTCAGCGTGAAGCAGACCGACACAGAGCGTCTGAACCGAACTCGTTCTTTTGATGATTGATTCTGAACTGATTCAGTGCTGAGCGCGGGTAAACCAAAGGCTTGAATGAAGGGCAATCATCGCCAATGACGTCATTACGTAGAGTGCAAAAGAACTGGTGAACCGTTTTCTTCAACCAGTTTATTGAATCGGACTGTCTGAAAGAAAAAGTTTGCAGAAAAGAACCAAACCTCCCATCACTACTGGTGATCCAAAAACCGATGCAACTGGTTGTTGACTCGCGAACGAGTCAATCTTTTGTTTGTTATCTGGCTCGGCTCTGTGTCATCTTCAGTTCTCTCTTCACAGCAGTTCAGTCAGTGTACTGAGTAAATAAATTACTCCGGGATATTGGTTTGTTTAAACTCAGAGGGAGTGTCAGCCACGTTAAAAAAGTTAACAGCTTAAGTCATTAGTGGATTAATGCGTATTGGAGACGCAAACCGTTTAAAATGATTCAGTTCGATTTGGTGAACTGGTTCAAGAAGAACTAGTTAAATCAAATGAGTCATTCGCAAACCGTTACATCTTACATAAGATCCGCTACAAAAAATCACTACACTTGAACGCGCTCACAACAGACTCAGAAGAGAAGACAATGCTGCAAAAGTCATAGTTTTTGTTATTTTTGGACCATAATGTATTTTCGATGCTTCAACAAGTTCTAACCTATCCTCTGATGTCGCATGGGCTACTTTGATGATGTTTTTATTACTTTTCTGGACATGGACAGTATACCATACATACATTTTCAATGGACGGACAGAAAGCTCTTGAACAAAATATGAAACGTCTTAAACTGTGTTCTGAAGATGAATGGAGGTCTTACAGGTTTGGAACAACATGAGGGTGAGTCATAAATGACATCATTTTCATTTTTGGGTGAACTATAAAAATATCTAGCGTCTAGCGCCAAATCCAACTTTATGGGGGATGTGGGTTTAGATTTTTGTCGGATGCGTTTCCAAAAACCTTATGAGCCTGAGTAGACTGTCAAGATATTTAGTGCAACTGGTTTTATGATAACCTTATGCTCACAATGTTTTTGGGAGTCTTTTCTCTGCGATTACAAACTGAAGATGGGTCTTACAAACCTCCATCAAGTGTCTAGTGTCATCAACCTACAAACTCATAGACAATGTTGATGGTTTCGGGCTTAATTATGTAACTATGAGTAAAAATAACTGAATTTGTTCGCTATTAAATAATTAGAAATAATAAAGTGAATCTGTGAAAATATATTGGATCTCTCCAGTTGATATAGCACAACAATATACTGTATAAAGGCATGGGCAAAATACACTCGCAAATCTGATGCTTCTGCGTGAGCTCTCAACCAATGATTCACCGGTGATCCACAAGGACCGCCACCCTCATTTCCATGTTGCACACAGAAAAGTAAAAATAAATAAATGAATAAATCAATCTGAAAATAAATACTGTGGGAATAAATAAATACATATAATAAATAAATAAACAAATAAATACATTTAAAAATAAATAAATACATAACGTATAAAAATGAATGAAAGTATAAGTAAATAAAAGTTAAAAAGAAAAAAAATAAATGTAAAATAAAAGGAATAAGGAAGGAATAAAAAGAAATTTAAAATATAAATTCAGGATAAAATGTAATTACAAATGACCTATTTTTGTTTTTATCACATCATTTATTTACTTATTTTCCTTTAAATTACATTTATTTATTTTTTATTTCTGCAGGTTTGGTCCTCCATAGTGGAGGAGCAAAGATATTCATTTTAAGTCACAAGCAAGTTTCAAGTCAAATCCCAAGTAGTGATGTCTGATTCACAAACGAATCGTTCAATTTAACCAGTTCTTCTCAGTGAATCAATTGAAACCAGTTCACCAAATCAAACTGAATAGTTTGAAATGGTCTGCGTCTCCAGTCAACATTAATCCACAAATTACTTAAGCTTTTAACTTTTTTTTTACGTGACTGACACTCCCTGAGTCAGAATAAACCAATATCCCGGAGTACACTGACTGAACTGCTGTGAAGACCGAACTGAAGATGAACACTGAGCCGAGCCAGATAATGAACGTACACACACACTGCTGTAGCAGTTCTCGTTCTCGAGTCAAGAACCGGTTGCATCGGTTTTTGGATCACCAGTACACTGAACCGAAAAACCGTTTCTTTCGGACATGTCCGATTTGAGAACCGATGAACTGATGATACTACGCATTCGTGTAATTTATCAAGTATTTTGTTAAACATCGGAAAGTGTGATAAAATAACTATATTTGTTTTGCTTTTTTTTTTTTTTTTTAGATGATTTGGTGATTGATTCTGAACTGATTCTGTGCCAATGTTATGCTGTTACTGTATTTGGGTGCATTGTTGCAAAACTTAATTGTAAACTTTTCATGATTATGAGGTTTTTAACTGACTAAAGTTATGATTACTGACTTTAGATATTTTAATGTTTGATAGACTTGACACCATTACGTCATAGCCAATGACATCATTACGTCGAGCATAAAATAACCGGTGAACCATTTTTTTTCAACCGGTTTATTGAATCGAACCGTCCGAAAGAACCGGTTCGCTGAAAAGAATCGAACTTCCCATCACTTATCCCAAGCCCTCAAAGAATTAAAGCTATTGAGATAATTAATTTACTAATTAAATGATGATTGATCATTAGTGAAGAACATCTGCTGTTAACAATCAACATCATTGAAGAAAAGAGAAACGCAAGAGCTACGACTGACTTCAGCCACAGCATTAGATATTTTTTTTATGAACACACACAAGATGTCACCATAAATGTGGTCAAGGTTTACTTAATATCCTAAAAAAAGTAATTTGTTTCTAATTATTTTCTGTAAGATTCACAGAAAACATTTATACTACGTTTAATCAAAAAGTTGAAGTTGCAGATTAATTTTGTAATATCTGCTTTTTTAGCAATGAAGGAACATCATAAAATTGTTATTTTCTTTGGTTTATTGACTGACAGTGACATGATACAAAATGGAAAAAAAAAATACAATTTTTAAATGGTGGATCAGCTCAGGCTTTTAAACATCAACACTTATCATATGAATCTCAATAGTGGTAACAATAATTTTTCATACTGCAGCGTATGATGTGAGTTTTTAATATGGCATTACCCAGCACACATAGCAGCATGACGCGCTTTGTTGATTAAAATTATTGAGATTCATGTGCTGGTTCTTGATGTATGTGTGTGTCTGAATAGTACAGAAAATAAAGAAGTTACATTTTTTTAAAGCGTATTTCACAATTTTTGAAATTAATTAAATCTATTTATTAGAACAGTACTTTGTTTACATGCTGTAGATTCACAGAAGAGGTGTTCATCACTAGTCACTGAATTATCTCATTAACTTTAACTTTTCGAGGGCTTTGGATTTGACTTGAGACTTGCTTGTGACTTGAAAAGAATGACTTGATTCCTTCTCTTCATGGTTGGAATAAACATATGGCAGGACTTTACTTAATGACCCCTGGACTTTATAACTCTGCCAACCGCTGGGGTTGTCGCTTTTTCTATTTAACCCAGCATTTTTTAGAGTGTGCTGAAATTTGTAGGGCCCGTCTCAAGCATCTTTCTCAATCACATTCGCTTCTCTATGTCATTTTGTTTCCTTTCTGTCTAAACTGACATACCCCAAACCCCCCCAAATTGCATGGTCGAAATGTACAGAGATCATTATGTAAACTTACCAATAGGTGCAGTGCTGGGAAAGACATTAATAATTTTTTTGTCTCCACTAATAGCAACATTTGTTAATTGTCTGTAGAGAGAGAGAGAGATTTTTTTATTTATTTTTATACACTTTTTTTTGTTTGTTTGATTTAAATTATACAATTGTTCTGAAATTAACTTTGAATCATTACTTTGTAAAAAGCTGCTGCTCAAAAAGATTTAATGGGCTTTCCATACGTCCGCCTGCGTGACGAACCAGTTTGTCACAGGAAAGTTTCTTCGGTCTCTCACACTGCCACACGGTCCCTGTTTTTATATCCTTATGCTCACAGCAGCAGTCACCTTTCCTCCAATTTCCATCTGCACCCCACTTTAGATAACATTCTACTACTTCACGGATCCTGGTTTTATTGGGTCCTGGTCCTTCAAAGTATCCATTGAAGTGGGTGCGTGGGAATGAAGACTCCATGTATTTTTTAAGAAACTGCACAACCTCACTGGAGTGCTCTAGACGTACGAAAACTTGTGCCTGACCTTCCCACGGCAGAAGAAGTTCAACAGAGTAAGTCCCATTACGATGATCCACAACCTCCCCGTACACACTCGCCTTTAAGATAAATAGAAAATAATAAATGTAATGCAGAAAACTAATGTCTGTTGGTAAAGTACATTTTGAAGCTTCTAAACCTAAACATAATATGTAATAATTTGTGATAATCCTTGCGACGGTTGTTGGTTGATTGTTGGTTGACACTTAACATGAAAAATGCCTGTATATTGATTTTATTTATTTTCTAAAATGTGTTTCAAAAATTAAGATTATAAAACAACACACCTTTAGCTCTGCATTGAAAAGTTTAGCTTTGAAAAAATCTCCTCCATATCTTTTCAGGTCCTTGTTGTGGTCTCTGGCTGTGATAATAACAGAGATCTTTTCTCCCACTTGGTAACTCTCTTTGAGTCCCACAATAGAGAAAGTTGAGTGAACTGGACTTGTGCTCTGATTCAGATAAGTGATTTCTTGATCTGGAAAAGGCCAGTCAATAGCCTTCTGTAGTCTTTCCCACTCCTCATCACTGATTCCCATGTCAAACGCAGATATTATGGATGAACTGTTATTGCGAGGAACTGGTTTAGGTCTAGGAGGCTGAAACTTTTTGATGTGGATCCCACCATTCAACGCCCATAGAGCCTGATAGAGAACAAGGATATAATTTACACCAAATTCCTTTTATTTATATGTGCAAATGTTTAAAGGGGGGGTGAAATGCTCGTTTTCACTCAATATCCTGTTAATCTTGAGTACCTATAGAGTAGTACTGCATCCTTCATAACTCCAAAAAGTATTTAGTTTTATTATATTCATATGAGAAAGATAGTCTGTACCGATTTTTCCTGGAAAAACACGACCGGCTGGAGGCGTGACGTGTGGGCGGAGCTAAAGAATCACGAGCGCCAGTAGGCTTTTACGTTGAGAGCGTTTGGAAGTTGTGACATTACCGTGAGGAAAAAAAAAACATCATCCAAAACAAACCATGGCCAACAGTCAGATTCAGCCGTTTATTTATGATCCAGAGGATGAAACTGAACGAGAGCAGCAGCAGCAATGACTCGCTCCGAGCGGGGCTCGAACCCAGGTTTCCGGCATGGGAGGGCAGACGCACTAACAAGGAGGCAGAGATATTTTAAGCAGTTTTACTCACCGCTTGCAGTTCCAACATACAATCGTGACCCTTTTTTGTTGGGATTGCATCATCCTTAAGAAATAAACGATACGCAAATCCGTCGTCAAACTGGGCCTTGTTTGTAAAACAAGCATCTTCGAAATGCAGGGAACAAACACAAACACTTGCACACCTCGTTGATGCTCTGTAAAAATAAACTCCATCCACTGGTCCCTTAATGCTGTTTTTTTTTGTAATCTGTGCAGGGTTGTCTTGCCCTGATAACCAAAAACACACTTCTTTTGTGACTTTTCGCGACACTCTCGCTCTGATCAGTGAATGCCTCTGCTCTCAGTGCTCTGCTATACGGGAGCGTGCGCTCTTCCGGGAGAAGTGCCCTTAGGACCCATATAAGGAAATTCTGCTCCATCTAATGTCACACAGAGCCATACTCAAAAAAACTTTCCGAAACTTGTGACAAACCGGAAGGAGTATTTTGGGAACAAAAATACGCCTTCAAACGTACAACTTAATTTTTGAAACCATGTTTAGCATGGGAATCCAACTCTTTAACAGTGTAAAAAACTCAGTATGCATGAAATAGCATTTCACCCCCCCTTTAATGTTCATTGTAGACACAGATTATTTTCAGATAATACTAGAAAATGTAAATAGATCCATAGGAATTCGGCGTAATCATGCACAAACAGTGAATGGTTGGGTTCAAATGCATCAAGTAAAAAGTGTATTTTTCACAAGTCAAAAACAAACATCAAGTTAAATTTGCATGTCAACCATGCCATCTATGGTTTAGATTGCAACCGCAACATATTGTGTAAGTAAACAGAATTTACAGCATAAATCTTTTGTAATTATAGTGTACCTACTCAGAACCTCAGGAATAATATGCTAAATGTGGGCAATAAAGGGGTAATATAAACTGCCAAATTAAAAATTATTTTTGCTATAAGTATTTTGAGACAACGGGGTACCTATTCTAATATTAAGGGGTATGTATGACCTGAAAGGAATCTTATATTTTCAAGAGATTTAGCAAAAACATACACTAATTACCTCTAAGACACAGGAATTTTTGTTTATTTTGTTTTGTTTTATTTTCTTTAATTTAGTTACTCACACTTAATTTATTAGACTAATTCATTTTATCAGCCTTTTATTTTTGTAAATCTCAACTTCTAACATGGTAAATTAGTTAAAAAATAATTCAAAACTTAAACATCAACATCTAAAGTGAATTTTTGTTTCAATGCTTGAAACTGGTGATACTGTTTGTGGAGTTGTTTAATCATCCTCTGCTGAGATTTTGAGAGATTTAATGTATTCTGTCTTGTGTTGATTTAATCTATGGCTGTGGCTAAAGTCAGTTGTAGTTCTGGTATTTCTGCTCTTATTTTTGTCTGTTCTAGTTTCTCTTTCTTTCATTGATTCAGTTTGTTAACAGCAGATGTTCTTCAATAATGTTTAATCATCACTTAATTACTAAATGAATTTATCTCATTAACTTTAACACTGCTTCAGTGTTACTTTTTTAAGACTCTGAGTGTGGATTATACAAACACTGGCAGTGTTAATGGGTGCGTTCGACTTGAAGCTCGGCTACAGACAGCGATCAAAGAGAGTATAGCCACTTGCAGTCGGGGGCGGAGTTGAAAACGGAGCCATCAATGTGCGCGCTTTCTGCTCCCGTTAGTGACACTCACATGGTGTTTGTCACAGATGAAATTGGAATGAATTAAATGCAGTATTTGTAAAATGCACAGACGATTTAGAAATGTTTTCACGAGCAACAGAAACAGTTTTTACATACTGCTTAATACAGCGCCATATTTTCAAGAATAAAGTTCAACATAATCGTATATAATTTAAATACTAATAAAATGCTTTTATCAGTGTTGTATGATAAACGTGACTCAATACAACAGTGCGACTACAATACAAAAAAAGCGTTTACCGTTCTAAAAACACAGATTTGTTGCCAATATTGGAACTGAAAAGATTTGTCTATCCCGAAAAAACACGTGATCGTTGTCATGTGGTGCATCTGGCCAATCATGAATGCAGATGTGTCATCATCAGTGCTCCTGCAGCCGCTCTGGACAAACTGCGGCGGCTGAGTCAGTCGGCTGCTCTCGAAACACTCTCGCGGTACTTTGATGCCACATGTGATGTGACAGTCATGTGGTTTTGGCCATAGACAGTAAAAGAAATGGACACAGCGACCCCATTGGTACTCAATTGAGACAAGTGAAGCCCATTTTTAGCACTTCCGTTTCTTATGCGCAGACCATATTAAGTTAATTGCCTGCGAGCTTCTCCTCCTGTACAGTAATGTGACAGAGAGTTGCGTGGTTATGATGCAATCATTAGCCTATTTTTGCAAAAACTGTTTCTACGGGTCCATAATGTAACATAGAAGGTAATGGAGCCCTTTATACATTGTCGTGTATCTTTAGAAATAAATAATGGACAAACGGAGTCTTTAAACGCCTCAGATGTAAAGTTATTCTCTGTCAAAGTGACGCCAAAATGAATGGGAGTCAATGGGAATTAGTTCTGCTACAAGATGGTGGCACCCGGCCGACTTCAACTTCCGGTCGACTTCCTCGCCGCCTGGTTTTGGCGCCGTCTCAAGTCAAACAACATTTCTAACCGGCATGCGCTGCTTCAACTCAGACTGCGATTGGTTTGCGCAATGCTGCGTGAAGTCGAATGCACCTAATTTAACACTGGGGGTTTTACTGTGCTTTACACAAACATTTAATGTCAAACAGGAAAATAAATTAGGGCAAAGCATTTGGTCAAAATCATTACACTATTCCCTTGTGCTCCATCTGTTTGGCAGACCTGTGAAGCCTGTGTATAACAGAAATAATATCTGTATTTAGCTTACAGATAAAGACCCAACTGTGCAATGTAATTTAGAGCTGAGAAGAAAAAAAGATCTCAAATGTTTCAAAAAGTGCAAATGTATATCAAACGTACAACTTCATTAATTCCAACTAAAACTTAATTTAGTTTAAAACCACAATTACAGCTATTACAGAAATTTGTACACATTGAAATACTGCATTTGTTTGCTATTGATGGTAAAATTCAGATTTATGAATTCAATCAGAATTTAAATATATATATATATTGTTATTTTAGGCAGAAATAAAATGCAAATTTATTTGATTATTGCTTCATCATCTGCTTTAAATAATGACAATTAAAATTTTAAATGACAATTAAACTTACCAAACAGAACAAAGTCCAAAGTAAACAAACCTGTAGTAATGCACATGATCTTAACCTGCAGACTGATAATAGATGGAAATGATCAACTACAAAATCATTTAAAACATGAAACGTTTTTGACCCGTAATATGGCAAATGTCAATAAACTCATGATTACCTGGTGAATTTGATTTATTCTCCGATGGCATGACTGTTGTTCCCTTATTTTATGTCAGCTTGTGAGTGAGGAACATGTTTGTACAGCTCTGAAAATGAATTGTATAAAAAAAAAAAAAATGCAGGAACACAATGACAGGTGTGTCAACATTTTACAGATGAAGATATCACTATTGTTTTAGAAGTATTTCCTGAATTATTAGTCATCAAGTCACCTTTATTCATAAAGCACTTTAAACAAAAGATTGTCAAAGCAACTGAACAACATTAATTAGGAAAACAGTTTGTCAAAAATGTAAAATGACAGTTAAAGTGTAAAATGTGTAAATGTTATACACAGCAAAATCTCCAGTGTTAATTTAACACTCTGAGTGTGGACTCATATAAACACTGAAGCAGTGTTAAAAGTAACACTGAAGCAGAGTTGAAGTTATTGAGATAATTAAGAAGTTAATTGAGTTATTGAGTAATCCCAATTTGTGTGTTATTATTGTAGTGGTCAGTGTTTGCTTTCAAAAAATGATTACATTAAAACAAAATCATCACCATCTGGTGATATTTGTTTTTGGTTTTCCAAACAAATTTTAAACTTAAGAAGTCACAAGCCAAGATCCCAACTAAAGCAAACACTGACCACTATAATGGTGACACACAAACTGTGATTTTCTCATTTGTTGATTCTGGTTGTTAGCATCAGGTTTCTTTAATAATGCTCAATCATAACTCAATTAACTTCAACTCTGCTTCAGTGTTACTTTTAACACTGCTTCAAAGTTTAAATGAGTCCACACTCAGAGTGTTAAATTAACACTGGAGATTTTGAGTTTTATTTAAAAATGTCCTAGCTCTTCCAAGCTTTATAATCACGGTGAATGGGTGATATCAAAGTCCTTTTAGGCAAGTCGTGCCACTCGCCAGCCATCTTGGCAATGGCTCCGGGCAGCTATTTCAGACTAACAAGACCAGGCTCCTATCTAAATGAATGGGCATAGAGTCAGAACTGCACTTTCACTGGTCACCGGGACATAAAAACTGCATATATAGAAACAACAGTAAAATATTATAAAAATCGCTGAAAAATTTGATGACTTTGTGTCAAAATAAGGTTTAAAACGCCTTTTCCCCCACAGGTTATACTTTTACAACGCATGCGCAAAGGTTCCTCAGCTGTGCGCATACGTCAGTGGAACCAGTGTGTGTGTGTGTGTGTGTGTGTGTAATGCTGGGTACATACCATTTCCCGATTATCTTGAAGGTTCTAGAGATTATTTTATCAGATTTTATCTTGGTGTTGGGTGTGTTAAAACTGTCCGTACCTGATCGGAAGAATGTTGGAGCCGTCCCGATAGTGAATCATAAATCATGTTTAATATTTACGATCAGAAATCCTGATGTGTGGGGCAACCCAAACAAAACAATATCCAATCAGAAAGTGGGATTATCATGTTCTTAAAGAGTGATGTAAGATCTGATAACAATAATTTTAAGTTTATTTAATAAGGCAGTTTCAAAGAGAATAAGATCTCTTTTCCAAGAGAGAACTGAGAACAACAATTATGAAAAAAAAAACATAGCTGTATGATTTACCATTGCTCACCATTGCTCGCCTCTAGCTCACTCTGTCCCCGCCGTCTCCACGACAAATTATTATTAGTATTTTTTATTTATTTATTTTTTTGCTGTGAAAATCATTCCAAACACTATCATTGCAATTTATTCCTGCATATCATCCATCATGCTTATTCTGAATTCTCGCAAGATTTTGCGAGATTTCTTGTGTTCACAGTCGAGACTCTGGTTTGTGTGTGGTGTGCTGTCTTTGTCACATCAATGCACACCACAAACTATAGGAGAAAAACTGTAAAATCTAGTGTTTTTTATCCTCATTTTTGTGGTCTATCACATTTTGAAAATCTTATAAGATGTAAAAAATCTTTTGGTGTGTACTCAGCAACAGTAACTGGAAGCAGGCAGATTATCCCACCATGTAAGCCATGTAGGGGTGGCAGTGGCTCAGTGGTTCATGTAGGTTGTCTACAAACCCGAAGGTTGGTTGTTCAATCCCCGGCTCCACCTGACCAAGTGTCGAGGTGTCCTTGAGCAAGATACCTAACCTCAGCTGCTCCCGAGGAGCTGGATGGTGCCTTGAATGGCTGACACCGCAGTCCGTGTGTGAATGGGTGAATGTGAGGCAAATTGTAAAGCGCTTTGGATGGCCATGTCTGTTGAAAGCGCTATATAATTGCAGTCCGCTTACCATGTCATCTGCTGGTGTTGGTCCAAGTTGAATTCAGCCGTATACCAGGAAGTTTTAGAGTACTTCATGCTTCCTGCTGCTGACCAACTTTATGGAGATGCATATTTCATTTTCCAACAGGACTTGACACCTTCACACAGTGCCAAAGCTACCAGTACCTGGTTTAAGGACCATGGTATCCCTGTTCTTAATTTGCCAGCAAACCTGCCTGACCTTAACCCTATAGAAAATCTATGGGGTATTGCGAAGAAGAAGATGCGATACGCCAGACCCAATAATGCAGAAGAGAAGGCCACTATCAGAGTAACCTGGGCTCTCATAACACCTGAGAAGTGCCACAGACTGATCGACTCCATGCCACGCCGCATTGCTGCAGTAATTCAGGCAAAAGGAGCCCCAACTAAGTATTGAGTGCTGTACATGCTCATACTTTTCATGTTCATACTTTTCAGTTGGCCAAGATTTCTAAAAATCCTTTTTTTGTATTGGTCTTACGTTACATTCTATTTTTTTTTTTTTTTGAGACACAGAATTTGGGATTTTCCTTAGTTGCCAGTTATATTCATCAAAATTAAAATAAAAAAACATTTGAAATATATCAGTCTGTGTCTAATGAATTAATATAATATACCAGGGTTCTAAATTAACACCCGCCAACACGCCAAATGCGGGTTAAAATTAATTTTGGCGGGTGTTAATTAAAACTTACTAGCCAGTTTGGCTGGTAATGCATGACATGAGGCTCTGTTCTCGGTCATTTATCCCCCTGGCAGCACTTCCTACATTTCCCATGAACACTGTGCTGTAATGCTACGTGATGACGTTTCATATGCCCATTGGCTGCACGCAGTTTGCAGTGAAACCAGCGTGAAAAAACATGGAAAGGAATAGAGCGTCTATCAGAAAACACAAGGAAGAAAAACGTCTCCGGTTACTATCGTAACCTCGGTTCCCTGAGAGGCGGGAACGAGACATTACGTCAGCTAAGACGTATATGGGAACTCTTCCCTTCTCCACTTTCACTGAAATCTTATTGGCTAACGCCAGCTGGGGACAGCTGGCCAATTGACGCGAAGCATGCAAATACTGGCGGGTAAGCGTGCAGTATAAATTGCATGGGCGCGAAAATTACGTCAGAATCACGACTGAACGCTAGCACAGCTGATCAAACAGCGACCACGGCGGCTAACGTAATGTCTCGTTCCCGCCTCTCAGGGAACCGAGGTTACGATAGTAACCGGAGACGTTCCCTCTCGAGGCGGTAACTCAACATTACGTCAGCTAAGACGTATATGGGAACTGTATAAAATCCCGCCGTGAGAGCAGTGAAGATAAGCCCTGAACGGAGTCAATCACCCTCACACAAGCAGTACAGTTCTAGCCAATGGCCGTGTCGCTAAGAGTGCTTGCATTTGATAGGCGGAACTAGGCCAATGAGACATCTGCTCCGACCCTAACAAAATATGCATAACTTCAAGCAATATATCGAAATCTGCACTAAACAGGGCAGACACAAAGCAATAAGCACTCAAGCATGAGAGTTAAACAGAGTCGACGGCGTTTGCGGTGACTGCTGCATAAACCATTTAAACCATAACACAGAGTTAGCAGCCATGGTAACTACTGTATAGCTGGTTATAACAGCTTTAAAGAATAAAACTTAACTCACCGAAAAACATGTGACGCTACAGAGGGAACATCCAGCTTGTTAAACCTGGCGATTGTGTTCTGGGAAGACCAGCCAGCAGCAAAACATAAATACTGGACAGACATACCTCTAGACCAGGCCCATCAGGAAGCATTTATAATGTCCTCGCAGAATGAGCTCTGATGTTGAGGGGGTAATCCTTCCCCTGGCATTTGATAGCGTCCACGATCCAGTGAGAAAGTCTCTGTTTAGAAACAGCACGTCCCTTATACATCCACCAAGCACACGAACAGCTGGTCCGACTGACGAAAGGCGGCCGAGCAATTCATATACATCCGTAAAACCCTAACAGGGTCCCGGCGCTCTGAGTATCAGCGTCACGCGAGGCTGACGGCTCAACAGATAAGGCGGGCAGGGAAACAAAACGGTGTATTGAGTGACTTCGAAACGAAACCCGGTCTCGGCCGGAGAGTGACATTACAGTCGCCAGGCCCGAAACCAATGCAATATCGTTCACCAAACACTCACGAAATTCTCCAAGGCACTTCGCTGAGGCGAGAGCAAGAGGCAAGGCAGTCTTCAGGGAAGCTCCTTAACCGCAATCGAAGCTAATGGCTCGAACGGTAGTAAGAGACAGAGCCCTCAAAACTAGAGCGAAATCCCACGGCGGCACGGATGGCGGCCATGAAGTGCACAATCGACTTGCTCCCCTGAGAAAACTGAATACCAGAGCGTGCTTACCGATCGTTTACCCGTAACCGGGGAACGAAAGCGGCAATAGCAGTCACATACACCTTCAGCGTGGATGGTTTCAAACTCCCGCTATCCAACTGTGCTGTAGAAAGCGCAAAACATCCGACACGGAACAGGTCCCCGGGTCAATATAAATGTTCTCGCACCATTTTGAGAAAACTCACCACTTCTGCGCGTAGCAGCGAATGTTTGATGATGCTCGCGTCTCAGTAAGTATGTTTAGCACTCGTCAGTGCAGAGAGTCCCGCTCATTAGGGTCCCCGCAGCGGCCACACATGAAGGTTCCACAGCTCGGGGCTGGGGTGCTATATTGTGCCATTCGCCTGAGACAGCAGGTCCTGCTTGAGGGGGATTCGCCATGGGGGAGCCATCAGTAACTCTCTCAGGTCCGCGAACCAGGGCTGATTCGGCCAGTTCGGGGCCACGAGTATAACTGATGCTTTCTCCTCCCTGATTTTGCACAACACAGGCAGAATCTTCACAGGAGGGAATGTGTAAGCCTGGCTTCCGGCCAGCGCGATGTCAGAGCATCTCCCAGCAGGGGGGAGTGAGATAGCAAACGTGTTCTCGCTCGTGGCAAACAAATCCACTTCCTCCCTCCCAAATAATTAGATCTGATCTTGGGTGAAGCCAACATCTCCTTGAGGAATCCCGTTCCTCAAAAGCATGCTCACTCCACGGATCAAAGTACCGGGGATGTGCGACGCTCCTATGGAGATTAAGTGTCGGTCCGCCCACAACAGGAAACTCGCTGCCTGTTTGAATAGAGCTCTGGAGCGCACGCCGTCCTGGCGATTTATGTACGAGACCACAGACGTGTTGTCGGTTTGAATCAGTACATATTTCCGCTCCAATCTCGACCGAAAGGCTTGCAGTTTGGGTCTGAGGGGAAATTTCGCTCTATCGCTCTCTCTCGAGCAGACTGAGAACTTCCTGTCGCAGAACAGGACGGTTTTGGGGCAAAGTCAGGGACGGGACCACGCCATTGAAGCGGGGAGGTCTGCGTTTGAATTGGAGAGAATATCCGTCGTGAATTATTCCCAGTATCCACGGTGAAACGCCCGGGATAGCCCTCTTACCGTCCATGAGATGACACGGCGGACGCGTTACCTCTAAGCCACTGATGGCTTCTTTTAATCAGGGCCCCGCCCCCGCGAGGCTGGAAGCACTGGCGGGAGGGCGGGCCATGGTGTGACACTCTTGCGCCATCCTGAGGCCATTATAATCATGGGCTGTGGCTCTGCGCTGTTTGAGACAGGGCGAGTGACACAACGTTGGGTGCAATAATTTGTATATATGCATCTTCAGTACAATTTTTACTCACAAAAACATCATTTAAACACATATAGCAATCGTCACCCATAGTGATGTGGGGGACATGATGCATGTGTCTTAGTGGTGTTGGCACTCTCGCTCCTTCGCGAGGCCATTATAATAATAGGTTGTGGCTCTGCACTGTTCTGAGACAGGGCGAGTGACACAGAGATGAGTGTAAGAGGAAGTAAAGCTCTTTTGTTGATTTTAACATGCTTTTATTGTGGAACTCACACAAACAGCATTCAAACAGACATAGCAATCGTCGCCCGAAGAAACATGGGGGACATGATGCATCTGAACATTGAGGGTGACACCGTGTTTATGTGGTGTTGGCACTCTCGCGAGGCCAGTATAATCATGGGTTGTGACTCTGCACTGTTCTGAGACAGGGCGGGTGACACAGTGATGAGTGTAAGAGGCAGTAAAGCTCTTTCGCTGATTGTATACCTGTTTTTATTGTGGAACTCACACAAACAGCATTCAAACAGACATAGCCATCGTCGCCCGAAGAAACATGGGGGACATGATGCATCTGAACATTGAGGGTGACACCGTGTTTATGTGGTGTTGGCACTCTCGCGAGGCCAGTATAATCATGGGTTGTGACTCTGCACTGTTCTGAGACAGGGCGAGTGACACAGAGATGAGTGTAAGAGGAAGTAAAGCTCTTTAGTTGATTGTAACATGCTTTTATTGTGGAACTCACACAAACAGCATCCAAACAGACATAGCAATCGTCGCCCGAAGAAACATGGGGGACATGATGCATCTGAACATTGCACTTGGGGGCGGGGCCTCCCGTTCACTCACTCTTTCACCGTCAGGGAGACGGCTCGTATGGCGCGCTGGCTCTCTCGCGGCGCGGGGTCCTCAACTGTCCCTGACGTTACCTTCCAGGCTCTTACCACTGCTGGTTTGGGGTGCATTGGGGTGCAGCCCACGATTTCACCACGAGCTCTCGCACGCCTCAATGCCGTCTGGTAGCAGCTTGACTGGAGGAGCCACGAGTCTAGTGACCTATCACGGGCTCGTCATGTGCGTTGCAAGCGAGACTCAGCTCCGTGACGACCTTTCCGAAGACCCTGACGAGCTTCTCCTGGAGGTCTCAGGGCCCTCTTGGTCGGGGCGGTCCCACTGAGAGACCCAAACCTTTTTCGACGTCGAAGCGACATGGAGTCGTTCTCCTCGCCAGCTCCGAAGAGGACGAAGTTCGCGGAAGCTATAGTCCACCACGCCGACGTCAAACTCGTCTTCGGGCGGGGGAGGGCCCACCAGCGGCTCGCTGGCGGCAGTGGGCCTCATTCCCGCCGTCCTCCGAGCCATTTCTCTTTTCTCTGGCTCTGAGGGCGCGCACTGGCAGCTCGGTACAGCGGGCGCAAGTTGTGGTCCGTCTGAGAATCCCAGGCAGGTCACACAGAACTGGTGAAGGTCCGAATCTAGCATTAGCAGCCATCGGATGCGGAGAGGAAAAACAGGGTGAGTAGTCCTCTATTGCAACTTCCACGATGACTTAGATAAGACTTCTAGCATGAAGAAAGAGATTCTGACGTAATTTTCGCGCCCATGCAATTTATACTGCACGCTTACCCGCCAGTATTTGCATGCTTCGCGTCAATTGGCCAGCTGTCCCCAGCTGGCGTTAGCCAATAAGATTTCAGTGAAAGTGGAGAAGGGAAGAGTTCCCATATACGTCTTAGCTGACGTAATGTTGAGTTACCGCCTCGAGAGGGAACGAATGGATCCAGAGCATGGAGCATAGACTGAAAGAGGAGGGAGTTAGCTATTAAAGAAAAAAAATAAGATTAAACTAAATGCGGCGGTGATTGGGACAGATTTCTGGGGGCGAAAAGAGGAACGAGGCAGGGGATGAGGATATTAGAGCCCCGCACGTCACCTGTAGGAGAAAAAAATCAATCCGTGACGACAGTTTTGCAATCCGTCCCCTCAGTTTATAAACCGTACTCATGAATTCATAAACAATTCCCTCGGTTTAACAAATCGTACCCACGGATTAACAAACTGTGCCCACGAATTCCCAATCCGTGCGCTCAGATTTTGTAAACCGTACCCTCGGTTTTTGAATCCGTACCCACGAATTCATATTAATCCGTGCGCACGCTTTCGCAATTCATTCCCTCGGATTTGTAAACTGACGCGCATTTGTAGCTCCGCCCCCACCGGCAGATTCATTTCTGTTTATTAAACATTATTTTTCCATAGTATCCAATGAGTCTTTGAGTGTTTATTTTACATTAATCACCAATAGGATAAGACACAGCCGCCTGTGTTTTATGGCCAAAAAAATAAACGCTAAAAAGAAGAAGAAAATAAGGGTAAAAAGCAATACAAAACAAATAATATGCCGGTTATGTTTTCATTCCTTTTCTCTCTACCTGAATGCAATGTTATTTTTGGCCTCAGTATTTAATAATAACATTAACAGTGAAACTCAGGCAGGTGGGGTGGATGGAGCTTAGTATAATAAAATCACAAAAATAAGTCTTCATGCATATTAAGAAAGAATTGTACACAAGCATTTACAAAACTGTCAAAGTTTATTTAAAAATAAAGCAATTCATGAATTATTTTCTTTTACTCATTTATTTAGCCTACAAATTAAAATTATAAAAATAACTTTATTTTTATCAATAATATATATTATTATACAGGTTATGCATAAGAATCTTTTATCCAAAACAATTTACAACCGAGGAAAAAATTACCCAGAGTTAGTCACAATGGCAGGTTTATTGTACAATAATAATCAAGTGCTATTATAAGATTATTCTTTTATTATTATTAAACCTATTCCACATAATAATATTCAATAAAACTGTGTGTTAACAGGAGCTTGCTGCCGTGAGTACAGTTTACAGATCCGTGGCAACGGATTGCGAAAGCGTGCGCATGGATTATGAATTTGTGGGTACGGATTCAGAAACCGAGGGTACGGTTTACAAAATCTGTGCGCACGGATTGGATATTCTTAGGCATGATTTGTTAAACCGAGGGAACAGTTTATAAATTTGTGAGTACGGTTTATAAACTGAGGGGATGGATTGCAAAACCGTCAGCCACGGATTGATTTTTTTTTCTCCTACAGGTAACGTGCGGGGCTCCGTATGTTATCGACAGAGAAACAAAGAAAATAAAATGTAATGCCAAATAGCTAACGGGTCATGAATTGTGTGTGTTTGATCACAAGAATCTTGTAATGCTTTATCAGCATTGCCGCATGTAGTTAAAAAAACAAACAAAAAAAACAAGCAATTTCGTGGTGGGAACTAATCATTTTAAATTTGAGTCAGTGTATATTTTGTTGTATGCATTGTACTTTATATGTGTTTTTCATGCCAACAATGTTAATAAAATGGTCAAATTCATTCAGTGGCACTCATCATTTGTTATTTTTTCCGAAAAAAAAAAAATGGCTAGTGGAAATTCTGATTGGCTGGTAACTTTAGAAAGTTTTAATTCTTATAAAAATGGAGGGCTTGATTATTTAGATTTTTCTATTTTAAATAGCACTTTAAAAAAAAAAAAAAAAAAAAAACTGGTTGAAATATTTTCAAAAAATAAAATAAAATAAAAAATGATTCTGTGTGGAATATGATTTCTAAATAGTTTTTTGACAAATTTGGTGGCCTTTCATTTTTGCTTATGTGTGATTACAGAATCAAGAAACTTCCAGTTAAACTGTGAGCTTATCACAGGCAAACACTTTTGTCTTGGAAGTTAATTTACAAGCATAATTTTCTCTACATAATACTACATCTGGAATAATTTTTATATTTTGTAAAAACATGAGTATATTTTTGAAAACTGGTTTGATAAGGGCATTCATGTAGTTGGTCAGTTGTTGAATTATCAGGGGTATTTAATGACTTATGATGAGTTTGTTTCACACTTAAACCTCCCTGTTTCCCCTAAACAATTTGCCTCTGTAATTGGTGCTATCTCTTTGGGTGTTGTCTCTTTATGTAGAGGTATTTCATACTCTAAACATGTGTCTTTATTGCATCTAACTGATACGATTTGTAGTAATGTTTGTTTTTCGACAACCAAAAATAATAAGGCTATATGTTCCCTTTTTCAAAAAGAACTAGTCAGTAAACCACATGTCATTTCCTATTGGTCAAGGTTTATTGGAAGTATTTATTGGAATAAGGTTTAGTTGTTACCTAAAAAATATATTATTACAAATAAGAAATTTCCTTTAAGATACTGCATAAAATTTACCCTGCTAACCATTTTCTATCCAAATTTAACAAATACATAGAAGTAAATTATTCATTGTGTTTTTTGCAACCAGAAACTGTACCTTATATTTTCTGGCACTGTCAATATACAAAAAGTTTGTGGTGGGAAGTTTCTAAATTTATAAATAAAAAATTGGAATATAATTTTCTTAAGTATGAAAAAGGAAGCATATATTTTTAATCTTTTGAATATTTTACATAAGTTTCACATTCATCGGTGTAAATTTACTAATCAGGAACCTTTTTTCTGTGGTATTGAAAGAATTAGATGGTTTCCATTAAAAAAATTCAATTTTCCTGTTAAAACCATGTTTTTGTTGAATGCTTTTAAAATTTTGTGAAATGTCAAAGCCTTTTATTGGTCTATTTAGTTTAATTTCCACTTTTTTTTGGTATTTTGCATGTATGTATCTTTAACCCTGGCATTTTATTTATTTATTTATTTTTTTTTTTTGTTCATGTTCGGTAATTGTTATACGTGCTATAAAAAAAAGTGTAACCTGACAGCGACTTCAATGTATGCTCATAATATTAGGCTTGTTTGAGATGCGCCTTGCCTCGCCTCAATTGTAGGCGAGAGTAGGCGGCTGCAATAAGGGGAGGGGTCAAAAAAGACCTTTGAAGTCGGACACTTCCTGAATCTTGCTGTTTTGTCGCCTGCAAACGATGGAGGAGATCGCGTTTGTGTTTTTTTTTTTTTCACTGACGAAGTGGATGTAATCGAAATACCATTGTTTTGTCATCATGTGAGGATCACATCCATAGTATTTTTTTCCAAACTACGCAAGTCAAAGCTGTTTTGTATCAGACATTCTTCAGAATTTCTTCCCTTGTTTTAAGCCAGACCCAGTCACTTGTCAGATGAAACCACACAAAGATGAGGCATAATGGCTGAACAGTCAATTTAGATATGTATGTGTGCATGTATATTTCTAATGGATTGATTTATTAATTCAAAGTGAAAATTACAATAAGGAAGAACACGTGTGTCTGATATTGTGTAGAATTCACTGTCAACACTGCTTTAGATGAGTGTAAGTCATGTACACAAACAAATCTAAATGAAATAACTAAACATACATTATCTATTTTATTTGTCCATTTGCAATATTGATAATTTAAGGAACATTTGTGTTGGATAAAAAACGAGTTATATCATTAACTAACTCAACATGTAGATGCATTATATCACAGATAAATCACAGAGGAGACTGACTCTTGTCTGGATGTTACAGGGACAGATGAGACACACGTGTGTTTATCCAGTGCTGAGTAACTGATGAAGAAATGCCGCCATCACAGGATATGTTAAGTACAGTACAAAAATAAATGAAACATTTTAAAACTTAAGTTGTAGTTTATTTTAATTAATGTAAATTTAAACAGCTATTACAGCTCTTTTACTGCTGCCAGCATGGCTGGGTTTAAATTGCTTATGACACCAAGGAGTGTTAACAGACATTCCACACAAGTCACGGGAGCAGCTGCAGAGAGATAACGATCTCTCTCTGCACCTATTACACACAAACACAAATGTTTCTTTACACGCATCATGTAAGTCATTACTAAGATGTATTTGTGCGTTGGATAACTGGTTAGCCCTGTTATGCGATGGTTATGATTTTCTGATTTGTAACTTGGAAATGTTTCTCCTAATTAATGTTCTCAAAAAGAGTCATGATTTTGTAACCCTGCCTCTGACCAAGTCATAAATCTTTATGAACCAACTGGGAGAAACATGAGAGCCCAGCTCGCTAGGAATTATTGTAAGGAAAAAGGAAAGTATTTTAAATGTATTGACTGTATTTTCCCATATCAAATTGGAGTATGTTCAATTTTATTGTGTGTTAATTAAACTTTAAATGTGTGTAATTCTGCATATGAATGTAACTTTATCTTTCTCCTACCTTTACCTGCCATTCTTGGGATCGGAGATGGCCGCAGTTTATAATTTTTTCACTTTCAAAGCATTTTAAACATCACTCTCTTACTTGATCTGGACAAACTGTGCATCAATTGAAAGTTTAAAGACTCCAGCTTCAATATTTGACCAATGTTTTGATAAAACATTGTTGCAGTGACAGATATTTAGTGATTTATGTCAGGAGTGCAAAATAATAAATCCGTATTATGCCACATTTTGAATAGAAATTCACAACTCATTCATATTCAGTCACGTCAGCAGCGGTTTATTTGTGTTCACATAGACTCACTGAACAACTTCAATAAGGATTTATAGACCAAATATGCATATCTGCGGAAATATATGGATATATTTAATGATGTTTACTTTTTCTTCAGACAGAATCGTAATTTCTATTCATTTTCCACTGATTTACGCAATCTGATGATAAACAGCCTCTCCCAGTGCCGTATCTGTGTGTTTGCTCCTCAGTGCTTGTGCTGTGTATCCGACAGACTCCGATTGGTCCTTCGCCTTGTCAATCTTAGAGTGCCATAACCGGACACCACCACATCGTGTAACATGCTTCCTGTACACTTCCTGGTAGTTATCTGCCCATAACAATACTGATACACCTCTGTACACATGAAATATCCGAATAATAAACCCGTGATTATGATAGTAAAGCTTGGTATGAGATTTTCTTGAGATTCAGGGCGTTTTTTGAAAAAAGAAATTAAAATGTACATCTGCAATGCTAACTTGTGTAGTGATGTAAAAGGCTATAAATAGCATATTTTTACAACAGTAAACGACCAAATTCCATCCGTGATCATAAAAGGAAGTTATTACAAACACTCGATCATGGTTTAAAGTGAGTTTTCAGTAAAAGTGTACTAATAATTTCATAAATTGTCTGATGTACCTTGATGCTAACGTTAGCTCTAATGCTGCTAATAGCAGCTGCATTTCTTCGTCATGATGCATTTCTGTCACAATAATTGACGTAAGGTCGTAAGAAAATGTTATGTTGTATTTTTATAGTAAGACTTTTGATAAATAAGGGCTAAATGCATACTGAGACTGAAGTGAGATTGCAGCTTAGTGGATTGTAAAGCTTGAAATGCCACAACAAACTTTGTTACAAAGGCTAAAAAAGGTGGAACAAAAGCAAAATAATATTGATAAAAGAACAATGTGGATAATGTGTCATACCTGGCGGAGGTGTGAAAGACTCGTTTGGTGAGAACAAAAGAATCACGAATGGAATTTTCAGAGACTAAAACACAGATAAAGCACACAGGAGTGTACATGTGTGATTTTATAGAGATGACAAGTGCCATAAATCAATCAGATTAGCCTTCTCTAAAAACACACATGACATGGCCTTAGAAAATATTTCATAAAAAACAATTTCATAAAAAACATACTTTTCATCAAAGTATGAGATACTATACAAAAACAACAAAAAACTTAAACAAACAAACACAAAATAAAAAGGCAGCCGTTTCTTCAACAAGACAACAACATGGTCAAGTTTCGTCATTATCAAAACACTTACAAATACATTAATTAAACCTGTCACTCATATATTTTAAGTTTTTGCGCTTTTTTTACTTTGTAGGTCACATGAACATAGCGGATGAAGATATTCAAATCGCATTCATACTTCATACATACATAATTATTCAGGTATATTGTAGAGTATGTACTCTTTTAGCGCTCATTAAGTTAGTACTTATTGAAATTAAGTGCCTAATTAAAGGGTATGTGGTTTCGAACGCAGCCAGACAAAAACTCGTTTTGACATATCACGTAATTCTGTGTAATTTGGACCACTTTAAGTTACGCCTCTTGCGTCAAGTTATGCCCACTTCAAGTTACGCCCCTCTCTTGCAATCTGCAGACAGACCCTTCTCCAGTCAGCATGAAGCTGTTTAATCAGTCAGTCGTTTCCCAACATGCTTCTATGACATCAGACATGCGTTAGCATGACATCAGAGCAAGGCAGACTAACTTGGACACTTTTCTAACCGGCATGCATCTCGCGGTGATCACTGGTGATCGGTTCTGCACAGATTTTGCTCATCTCAAACAAGACTATTGTGAGGTCAAAGTGCACTCTCTGCACAGAAACTAGGTACCCATCATGAAGCTTTTGATTGTCACCATTCTTGAGATTCATACACTGATTCCTGATGTCTCTTTGTGTTTAAATGACAAAGTAGTTCAATGTGTTTGTGTTTTATCCTACTTTTAAAATGTTATATAAATGTTAATGTCACTGCTGCATCAAATACTGTATAATCATAGAACTGTTATAATTAAAAACTTTAGATTAACAACATTTCACAAAGACAATATACTGAGCAGCTGTTCAAAACCACATACTCTGAATTGCATCTGTTTAGGCAGACTTTTAAAATGTTTGGACTGATAGTGGTTGATAAAGTTAAATATAATTGAAGCCTGCCAGAGAGTAAGGCACTTAGCCTTCACTTAACCAGGTTAGTTTCCCATTTTCTTTATGAAACAAATTCAACTTGAACAGGCCGCAGCTAGGAGAAACATGTGAGAGAAACATGTTGACTTCATTAGCAATGATGACAGGTCTTGGGTGAATGTGTTCACGTAGATAGTGACAGGAAGTCATCTGCCAGACATCTAAGAAAATGACTCCATCAATGTCTCTGAACATCTCCCGCATCACTGTGTCCAACTGCAAAACATGCCAATCACTTTGAAAAATATTCTGTAAAAAAAAAAACAGATCAAAATCAGAATTTTATTGCCAACCCAGACAGCAATATATAGTCTGACCCAGGTCCAGTCCACATCTGGCACATGTGGAATGATAATCTGGCCCTCATGTAGCTTGGAATGATGGCACTCAAGCAAACCTCCTTTTTGCCAGATCTGGGTCATAAGCAGGTCATAACAATGTCACATGTCAGTCAAGAACAAAGAAATAAACCACAAAATTGTGTGTATTAAATATGGAGTCAGATCTATATAAGAAGAATAAAAATAAGCCCATCGTCGTGTATGATCACTATAAGAAAGAAGAGAACAGAAAAAAGAGAGAAATATAAATACAACATAAACAACTGATTTCAGCCCTAGCCTTAGAAATAATCAGCATAAGATAAAATACATTAGATATCTGACGATCTCAGCAGAGGAGGATTAAACAACTCCACAATATATATATATATATATATATATATATATATATATATATATATATATATATATATTTGTATTGAATACAATTCATTTTTTTAAATTACAAATCCTATGTTACTGCAATGTGAATTGCAACATCAGTTTGAAGACTTTAAATTAAATGAACACTATTTTGGACTTAGGGTGTCAGAATATACTATTACTATTATATATTAATGATAATCATGCTATTCAGGGCATGATATATCGACATTGTGTTAAATTAGGGTGTGATACTATAATAGTTTTGGCGATAACCACAATATTTAAAATGAACAGGAATCTTATGATAACACAATATGTAAACAGAGAACAGAGGACAGGTAGATACAATAGCAGTAAGTCTTTTAATAAGGGAAAACCGTTACATCAAATCCAGTCCAGGCAGGAGTCAAAACCAAAGTGGCAATCAAAAATCAACAGGCACAAAACAAACGGACAAGAACAGAACTCAGAAGAGGCGTGATAAATACAAGGACTCAGTAACACATACTAAACAGACAGGGTATATATATATATATACAAAGGGAAATGATAATGCTCATGGGCAATTGGCTGAGTGCAATGATTAGTGACCAGGGACAGCTGAGTGCAATGAAGACACGAGGATCGTGGGAAATGTAGTTCAAAAGGTGACAGATACCGTGGGGAAGGAGGACATCTAGTGGTTACCCAGGGAACACAAACCAGACAATACAAACTGTGACAATACTTCAGCACCAGTACCTGGTTGACCTCAAGTTGTCAGTATTGTTCCCTAATCTCTGAGGAGAACCATGTTTATTATTATACAGACAGTAAGTTGTGATTATTTTACTAGACATGGAATGGGAAATGCACTGAAAAAAGTAATAAGTAAATTTACTTAATTTTTATTTGGCAAGTTTTTGCACAAGCATTTTTCAAGTAAATTTAACACATTTAGAAATTAAGTAAATCTACTTAACTAAGTTAAGTAAAAAAAATAAAATAATAATAAGTACATTTTATTGAGTAAAATTTAATTAAATAATATTGAATTAATGCATTTAGCAGACACTTTTATCCAAAGCAACTTACAGTGCATTCAGGCTAACAATTTTCACCTATCATGTGTTCCCGGGGAATCGAACCCCCCAACCTTGCACTTGCTAATGCAATGTTCTACCACTGAGCTACAGGAACACTTCAAGATCTTGTGAAAAATAAGTGAAAATTTCACTTACTTACTTTTTTATTTTGGAAATGTTTTTACACTAACAAAAAACCCGAAACAGATATTCTAGAAATTTCTAAATGTAAAATATTTTTTTTCAAAACAGTTTTATCAAATGAGGGTAAATAAGTCTCTCACTTCTGTCCCTTTAAACCAGTTTACAGCAAAGACAGCACAAAGGACTGGATGCACATGATAAATATTCTGCAATTAAGAAAACAGACAAAAGAAATAGCACTGTAAAACCTGATAAGTAAACTTTACTCAAACCGTTTGAGTAAATAGATTGCCTTGATTTAAACCATGTAAGTTTTAAAACTTTGCATTTAAGTAATTAAGTGATTAACTAAGTGCTGAATGAGAATTAGTGATGAACAGCTGTTAACAAACAGAATCACTGAAGAAAAGAGAAACACAAGAACTACTACAACTGACTTCAGACACAGACTTAGATGAAATCAACTGAAATAAAATACATGAAATCTCTCAAGATCAGATTAAACAACCCCACAAACAGCATCACCAGCTCCACTTATTAATAACCAGACTGACTTTATTTCTGTCAGACATCTACAGAAGATCTTATTGAGAATGAACTAAGGTTTAGATGTTGATTTATTGTTTCATTTGAAGTAACCATGTTAGAGATCAGTGTTTGCTTTAGTTGGGCTCTTGACCCTTGATTTCTGTCTTTTCTCTGGCTGTTATAACCATGTGTTTCTAAAACATATTTGTTGTAACTCAAAAGCCCAGAAGAAATGCCGTCAGGTGTTAACCTGTACCTAGGTGTAAGGTTGTTAATCACTTAATTACTTGAATGCAAAGTTTTAAAACTTACATGGTTTAAATCAAGACACTCTATTTACTCAAACGGTTTGAGTAAAGTTTACTTATCAGGTTTTACAGTGCTATTTCTTTTGTCTGTTTTCTTAATTGCAGAATATTTATCATGTGCATCCAGTCCTTCGTGCTGTCTTTGCTGTAAACTGGTTTAAAGGGACAGAAGTGAGAGACTTATTTACTTGTTTTGAAAAAAATTATTTTACATTTAGAAATTTCTAGAATATCTGTTTCGGGTTTTTTGTTAGTGTAAAAACTTTTCCAAAATAAAAAAGTAAGTAAGTGAAATGTTCACTTATTTTTCACAAGATTTTGAAGTGTTCCTGTAGCTCAGTGGTAGAACATTGCATTAGCAAGTGCAAGGTTGGGGTTTCGATTCCCCGGGAACACATGATAGGTGAAAATTGTTAGCCTGAATGCACTGTAAGTTGCTTTGGATAAAAGTGTCTGCTAAATCCATTAATTTAATATTATTTAATTAAATTTTACTCAATAAAATGTACTTATTATTATTTTATTTTTTTTACTCCACTTAGTTGAGTAGATTTACTTAATTTCTAAATGTGTTAAATTTACTTGAAAAATGCTTGTGCAAAAACTTGCCAAATAAAAATTAAGTAAATTTACTTATTACTTTTTTCAGTGTGTTACATTAACCTGTTATCAGCTGTTTTCTGTGTTAATATATTTAGATATTTAGATAAAGGGTGAATATTTTGGTAACTAACTTAACTTGTCTTATTTCTATATTTGTTTTTGCAGTCAAGTAATGGCCAATACTGCATGTGCATAGCACTTGATTTCTTTCAAATCTATTACAAAATTAGTTACTTTTTAGTGGAGTAACACAATGGGCCCTACTTAAATGATATAAACGCAAAGTGTAAAGCACAAGGCGCACGGCGTTTTCAAATCCATGCATGTTTGTTTGTTGCTGTCCATCCCTGTGTTTAGTAAGCAGCGTGAAGGCACATTGTGGACCCGCCTATACTAACATGCTCTTTAAATAACAAAGAAAGAACATTGCACCAGACTTTAGACCAGGAATGAGTTGGTCTATGGCGCAGTCTATTTTCAGCTCCTTAAAATAGCATTGAGCCAGCAATGCGCCTGAACACACCTCTTTTATAGACCAGCATGCCCATGAATGCACAAATGGGTGCAAATGCATTTGCTAATTAAATGACGTGGCGCTGGACGGGAAAATATGAACAGCGCCAGACTGCAAACACACTTGCGCTGAGCCTTGCATTGCATTGGGCCATGTGCATTATAGGGCCCGATATTTAAATGCATTACTTTGAAAGTAAGTTTCCCCAACACTGCATACTTTCATGTACAGCAAATATCATAACAATTGTCATACTGTATTTTTTGTTGAGATCAAGGTAGGATTGGAAAGTGAGCAAGTGTACCTTGAGTCCAGCAGTGTTTCCAGACTTGATGATGATGGTGGTCTCTGGAGCGCGCCTAAGCAGTGCAACAACAGACTGGCGGATTTTGGCCACTTCATACACATAAAATGTTATTGGGTGAAAAACCAGATGAGCAAAGAATGTGAAGACAATGACTGCATGAGGTCCACCGGCTATTTCATCAATATCATTGCTGATATAGTGCAGATCGGTAATAGGCATTTTACTAAATCGCACAGGAACACAGTGTGGTCTCCAGTGAACAATGATGTTGTTTTTCAACTCCACAGCCATCAGTGGACCATTTGCAGGAGGAGTGTGGAGGTCCATTCTCTTTATGCCTAATAAACATACACCATACTAATATTATAATCATAGCTTTAGAACGTCATTCACAGCTTTGGAAAAGCAAGTGTGTAAGTAATGATGAGCAAATTTTCATTTGTGGGTGGTCTATCTCTACAAGTGATAAAATCAATGTTGTTTGATTTTGATGTTGGAAGAGAAAATGAGATGAGTAAATTATCAGGACATATTTAATTCAGATGTAAACTAATTCTTTAAGTGGTCATATCTTTTGAGGAGCCTCTGTATATCAGTACAGTTTTAAATTTATAATATACATGCTATCAAGTTTTAAACTGAATATTGAAAACTGAGTCAAACTTGCCTGGCACGTTTCTTTCTAAGTACTCGAACCACTGCCTTGTGGTGGAGTCTCCCATCAAATAGACAGTCTTGTTTTTAAGACAGTTTGCCATTTGTGCAGGACTGAACTGTCGAGTGTTGCATACAAAAGACTTCCAGACATCGTACAAATAAAACCCTGCAGGAACCGGTGTCTTCATGCCAGACCTGCATTTCTCCATTGTGCCTAAAACAAAGAAACATTCAAAAAGAAAAGACTGCTGTAGCTATATTAATTATTTTGAAACTACATTTGATTTCAGATAATATATGTCCTCTGATATGTGGTATATGTAGGTTTTTACCATTTCCTATATGAAATAAAGGAACCCATACAGAAATGTAACATGACATATAGCCCTACTCTATACCGAGAATGATACTGCCATATGTAATTTTAACACATTTAAATTATCTGGGTAGATGAAGATATAAATGTACTGTATAACATATGTAAAATACCCATCGTGTAATTTGTATACGCGTTAACAATATATGATGATATTTTTATGATATTATATGCAGCAACAATTTTGTTTACATATGCAACATGCATTCAAAAATCTGTATGTTAATGTATGTGTATGTTTATGCCATTATGCTTTGAGTCACGACTTGAGGATATTGTGACCCTGGACCACAAAACCAGTCAGTGTCAGTTTTTTCAATAAATCAAAATACGCCTTTAAAGATGTCCAAATGAAGTTCTTAGCAATGCATATTACTAATCAATAATTAAGTGTTAATACACTTATGGTAGTAAATTTACTAAATATTTTCACGAAACATGATCTTTACTTAATATCCTAATGATTTTTGGCATAAATGAGAAATCAATAATTTTGACCCATACTGTAGTGTGGTGTCAGAGACATTCGGATCCATATGCAGTGGTTTATAATCAGAATGGTCAAACAGGCAGTGATCAAAAGGGAACAAACACAGGGAAACGCTCGGAATCATTCCAGCAGGAACTAAACAAGACATTGCCCTTATTGAGCATCCAAACACAGTTTTATATAGGGGAGTGGTAATGGGGAACACCTGGTGGTTATTAGCCCTAAGCATGGGATTATGGGAAATGGAGTTTGGAATGGAAATACAAGAATGCCAGAGTCCTGAGTGGAGTGCCCTCTATTGGAGTTCAGGGGCACTCCAGCTGATGATTGTGACATAGCTTCACCCCCCCTCCCCACAAGGAGGGCTTCCAGACGCTCAGTCTAAACAATCTAGCAGGCTGGTGGAGTGGAGGTGGAACAGGGGGAGAGACGGAAGGACAGAGGGCCAGGTCCGTGTGGAAATGGAGTGGCCGGGGACCGTGGCAAAACCAGCAGCGTAGGAAGCCAGGGTAGATCAGGCGGAACTGGAGCCTTTCCTGGGGTTAACATGGGGAACAGTAGCCCTTTCTGGGCTTAACTGGGGAACAGGAGCCCTTCCTTGTCTTAACATGGGGGACAGGAGCCCTTCCTGGTGCTAACATGGGGAACAGGACCCCTTCCTGGGCCTAACATGGGCAACAGGAGCCCTTCCTGGGCTTAACATGGGGGACAGGAGCCCTTCCTGTGACTAACATGGGGAACAGGAGTCCTTCCTGGGCCTAACATGGGGAACAGGAGCCCTTCCTGGGCTTAAAATGGGGAACAGGATCCCTTCCTGGGCTTAACATAGGGGACAGGAGCCCTTCCTGGGGCTAACATGGGGAACAGGAGCCCTTCCTGGGCCTAACATGGGGAACAGGAGCCCTTCCTGGGCTTAAAATGGGGAACAGGAGCCCTTCCTGGGCTTAACAGGGGAACAGGAGCTCACCGGGCAGAGCTGGACCCCACAAGGGAAGAGCAAGTGGAGCTGGAACCCACCAGGAGGAGAGCTGAAGTCTGCCAGGGCTGAGCAGGTTGAGCTGGAACCCACCAGGGTGGAGCAAGGGGAGCAGGAGCCCACCAGGGTGGAGCAGAGGACCACCACAGCCGAGCAGATGGGACAGAAGCCCACCAGTGCAGAGCAGAGGACCACCACAGTCAAACAGACGAGACAGAAGCCCACCAGGGCGGAGCAGAGGACCGCCACAGTGGAGTCGATTGCACAGGAGAGCAAGACTGGTTAGGAGGGACTGGAACAGATAACATAAACAGATTAATGGTGGCCTCTGTGACCATGATAAGGCATGTAGAAAGTACACACATGGCCTCCATAGCCATGACATGAATGAGCGAGAGTTCATAGACGGCCTCCATAGCCATGACAGGACAGAACGAGAGTTCATAACGGGACAGGCGGGGAGTTCAAGGATGGCCTCCGTGGCTGTGACAGGACAGACAGTGAGTTGGTGGGTGGCCTCCATGGCCATGACAGGACAGGCAATGAGTTCATAGACGGCCTCCATAGCCGTGACAGAACACGACGGGAGTTCCTGGATGGATACTACTGACACCTCCGAAGGTACTGCAGCAGTTGCCGCCACCTCTGGCGGTTCCACAGCAGTAACAGTCTCCTTGACAGCAACACAACAGGCTGAGAGAACATTGCTGGGCTCAGCAGACAGGATGAGATGAGGCTCTGGATGATCAGCTGAGACGTGTTGAATATCTGGAAGATCTGTGGTGATTTAATAATAATAATAATAATAATAATTCCTTACATTTATATAGCGCTTTTCTAGGCACTCAAAACGCTTTACATAGACAGGGGGTATCTCCTCATCCACCACCAGTGTGCATCATCCACCACCAGTGTGCATCATCCACCTGGATGATGCGACGGCAGCCATATTGCGCCAGAACGCCCACCACACACCAGCTTACTGGTGTAGAGGAGACAGAGTGATGAAGCCAATCAGCGGATATGGGGATTGTTAGGAGGCCATGATGGTCGGAGGCCAATGGGCGAATTTAGCCAGGATGCCGAGGTCACACCTCTACTCTTTTCGAAAGACATCCTGGGATTTTTAATGACCACAGAGAGTCAGGACCTCGGTTTAACGTCTCATCCAAAGGACGGTGCTTGTTGACAGTATAGTGTCCCCATCACTACACTGGGGCGCTAGGACCCACACAGACCACAGGGTGAGCACCCCCTGCTGGCCTCACTAGCACCTCTTCCAGCAGCAACATAGTTTTCTCAGGAGGTCTCCCATCCAGGTACTGACCAGGCTCAGCCCTGCTTAGCTTCAGTGGGCAACCGGTCTTTGGCTCCAGGGTGATATGGCTGCCGGCTAATATGGATTTGAATGGGATCATAAATATCCACTGTGACTTGATTTAGTTAATGAAGATTGGTGGTGACTTGACCTTGCTCATGAAGACCAATGGTGACTTGACTTTGTTCATGAAGATCGACGTTGACTTGACTTGACTCATGAAGTTTTACTGTGGTTTTACTTAACTCATGGGGGTTAATGGTGACTTGACCTGACTCTGGACGGTCAGCAGTGACTTGACTGGACCTTGATTCTGGAAGATCGACGGGGACCTGACTTGGCTCTGGAAGATCAACGGGGACCTGACTTGACTCTGGAAGACTCTGGAAGATCAATGGGGAGTTGACTTGACTCTGGAAGATCAATGGGGACCTGACTTGCCTCTGACATCTTGTGCAGTGGTGCTGGGCTGGCGGACATGTCGTGATGAGTCTCTGGAATGGCGGCCATGATGTGACGACACTCTGGAATGGCAGCCATTTTGTGGAACGTTTCTCGACTGGCAGCCATCTTGGGAAGACACTCTGGAGTGGGAGATACTGCAGGACTGTGTTGTTCCTCATCCACAACACCCACAGTTAAGGCAGAGCCACTTACTTGTGCCAGATCTATGTAAAACTCCAGTGTCCAGTTTGGATCATCCAGTGGCATAATCGATTGCAGCGGTTCAGCTAGGCCTCCCCTGAAAAATATCATGTGGAACATCTCGTCCATAGATGTTAAATGAACCAGTTCAACAAAGTCTTTAATGGGCCGATCTCCTTGACGTAGTCACATAAGTTGTGCTACTGGATGCATGACTGACCTTCATGTATTCCTTATGGCTGCTAGATCCTGATTTGGTGAAGTCTTCTGTAGCATGGAGTCAGAGACGTTCGGATCCATATGCAATGCCAACATATTTATAATGACATATAACATATCTCTGCCTTTACAGCATCAGGTATTTCAAGGGATATCCAAAATCGAAAACAGAAACAAGCAGAGGTCGGGGCAGGCAGCAGAAAATCACAATTGGTATAAACAATCCAAGATTAAACACGAAAGGAACAAACACAGGGAAATGGGCACGGAAATGCCAAATATTAATGCCATGAATCAATTTGCAAACCATAAAGATAAAGAAGAACTTAAACCTAAGGTTTAACACTGAAAAAAGCCATTATTTATAAATTTTTTATCAAACAGGAAAAGAGATGGTCAAAATGCTCAGAGACCTTTAAACGTACCAATAAGTGCAGTGTTGCGAAGGACAGTTATGATTTTTTTGTCTCCACTAATAGCAACATTTGTTAAATTCCTGTGGAGAAAACACACACACACATTTTGTAGACTTTTGTTTGTTTTTTTTACAATTCAAAAATTTTGGATTTTTTTTTGAGTCATTACTTTGTAAAAAGCTGCTGCTCAAAAAGATTTAATGGGTTTTCCAAATGTCCGTATGAGTGATGAACCAGTTGGTCACAGGAAAGTTCATTTGGTCTCTCACACTGCCACACCGTCCCTGTTTTTATATCCTTATACTCACAGCAGCAGTCGCCTTTCCTCCAACTTCCATCAGCACCCCACTTAAGATTACATTCTACTACTTCATGGATCTTAGTTCTATTGAGTCCTGGCCCTTCAAAGTAGCCATTATAGTGGCTGCGTGGGAATGAAGACTCCCTGTATTTTTTAAGAATCTGCACAACTTCACTGGAGTGCTCTAGACGTACAAAAACTTGTGCCTGACCTTCCCACAGCAGAAGAAGTTCAACAGAGTAAGTCCCATTGCGATGATCCACAACCTCCCCGTACACACTCGCCTTTAAGATAAATAGAAAAGAATAAAGTGATGCAAAAAAATAATGTATGTTGGCAAAAAAAAAAAAAAAAAACCTAAACCTAAATATAATATGTAATATTTTGCTGTTAAGTGAAACAATATTTGAAACAATATTTATTTTTTAATTAAACAATATATTTAAAAAATAATATATAATATAGCACACCTTTAGCACTGCATTGAAAAGTTTTGCTTTGAAAAAATCTCCTCCATATCTTTTCAGGTTCTTGTTGTGGTCTCTGGCTGTGATAATAACAGAGATCTTTTCCCCCACTTTGTAACTCTCTTTGAGTCCCACAATAGAGAAAGTTGAGTGAACTGGACTTGTGCTCTGATTCAGATAAAATATTTCTTGATCTGGAATAGGCCAGTCAATATCCTTCTGTAGTCTTTCCCACTCCTCATCACTGATTCCCATGTCAAACGCAGATATTATGGATGAACTGTTATTGCGAGGAACTGGTTCAGGTCTGGTGGGCTGAAATATTTTGATGTGGATCCCATCAGTCAATGTCCATAGAGCCTGAGAAAGAACCAGGATATCATTCACACCACATTACATTTATTTCTATGTGCAAATGTTTAATGTTCATTGTAGTTACACATATTTTCTGGATAATACTAGAAAAGTTCTAGATCTATAGGCGTTTTGCAAAATCATGCACAAAGTGTGAATGGGCTGGGTTCAAAAACATCAAGTAAAAAGTTTACTATGCACAACAAATCAAAATCAAACAGCAAGTTGCTGCTTGTCAAATGTGCCATCCACTTCCCAACTACTAATTATGAGAGTACTTAAAGCTGAATGAAGTTTGTAATTTTTCAGTGTTAAAACACATTCTATCCCAGCTTGCAGGTGAAGAAAATGATTTCAGCATTTGCTTTTCCATTCTACATGTTTCTTTGGCTGCATTCATTACTCTAACATGCTTATAGTTCTCCTGGGATTCAACCTTATTTTCTTGCCTTATGGCTAGACTATGTATTCCCCGTGCATGAAGAAAATAAGGTTAAAACCTGCAGGAGCTATAAAAGATTGTTAGTCGACTGATGAATGCAGCCAAAGAAATCATGAAGAATGGAAAAGCACATTGCTGGAAAAGAAAGTGGAAAATAACACAGGTAATACAAATAAATGAATACTACCTATATACAAATTTGTTTACTGTTAAACTGTTTGGTCAGGCAACAAGAAAAGTTACTTCAGGAAAATGTAATTTTAGTTGTTGCACTGAAGTCTAGTAAAGATTGGATTAGCAGTCATATCACCCTGCAGCTAAAGACTGGTTGCCCATTGAAGCTAAGCAGGCTTGGAAACTAGATTGTTGCTGGAAGAGGAGTTAGTGAGGCCAGTAGGGGGTGCTAACACTGTGGTCTGTCCTCACACCCCAGTTTACTGCAGGGAAACTTTACTGACAAAAAGCACCGTCTTTTGGACAAGACATTAAAACAAGGTCCTCACTCTCTGTGGTCATTAGAAATCCTAGCATCCTGGCCAAATTTGTCAATTGGCCTCTGACCAACATAGACTCCTAACCATCCCCATATCTGCTGATTGGCTTCATCACTCTGTCTCCACCAATAAGCTGGTGTGTGGTGGGCATTCTGGCAAAATGTGGCTTCTGTCGCATCTTCCAGGTGGATTCTGCACATCTATGCATACCTCCATATATCTAAAGTGCTTTGAGTGCCAAGAAAAGCACTTTATAAATGTAAGAAATAATAATTATGATTATTTTTAATGCATGTGCAGCTCAAATATTTAAATAAAGTATTATATAATGGAGCTTTTCCACTGCACAGTACCAGCTCACCTAGACTCAACTCGCCTCACCTTTTTTTTTGGTTTTCCACTGTTTTCCACAAGTTGTCCATTTACCTGTTTCCAGGTCCTTTTTTTTTCCGTATCACCTCCGTAGAGGTTCTGAGTGAGCTGAGCCAATACTAAAATGTGACCAGTCTCTCATGAACAACATTTGTCTTCTTGCTGTGAGAAACAGCCACATTCCAGGGATCAAAAACAGCACACGCTCGATTTCCTCCATTGTCCTGTGTGTGGGTAATGGGTGTGTGCTGCGTAGAAGATTACGTCACGGCAGTTTCCTGCCATGTTGCTATGACCACCAGGTACTATTGTGGAGGTACTACAATGGAAAATGGAGCGAAAAGCGAACTGAGACAAGGTGAGTCGAGTCGAGTTGAGCTGGTACTGGTAATGGAAAGCGCCATAATATAGCCAGATTGGGAGAAACAAGTAAGTGACAATCAAATGCATAATCAAACTTATTAATTCACTTTCGGGTATGGGCATGTATTCATGGCAACACTCAGCTTCGTAGTGACAGTTAATTGTCCTCCCGGTGATTTCCTCTGACACAGCCTTAAGTTTTAGTTTTCGTATTTTTACTTTTAGATTTATAGACATTGGATACCATATAACCACTGTGTATCTCGTAATGTTTACATTTTATAAAAAGTTAACTTTTTTAAACATTTGCTGAAGTTACCCGTCATGTACAGCTGCTGACCGCTATGTGAAGACTTTAAAACCTAACGTTACCATGTAAAGCTTAAATGATTAAAAGTGTCTATATCAACAGATATTGAACTTAAATATTGAATTTCCATATGGCACAAATACACACTGACTATATGCAGCAGAAAAAGCCCATTTGGGACAGCCTATCATCATATGTGTGCTAACTTTGGAGTGCTTGGTCTAAATCCAAATTGTCAACAATCTAAAAAAAAAATAAAAAATCAATGGACAAATGATAATCCTAGACATATAAAATTCTAAAACTACTGAATGTCTTCATGCTGGCTCGATGTAAAGGGAACTCTACATGCTTGCGTCCAGAGGACGTTCACAAAGGTCATTTAGGGCACGTTCTGGGTCATTTAGAGGACAGAGGTCACACATGTTTACAGAGGTCATTTAGGGGATGTTATTTTTTGTTTGCTGGGATGTAGGCATAGCATAAGCTTCAGTGAGAATATGCTAGTCTCACCAAGAACCAGCATTTGTTTGCAGGAGTCAGATTTTTCCTTTCCAAATCCTAATTTTTTTCAAGTCAGTGTTCTGTTTTGCTCTCTCTTCTGCGATTCCGCATTCGTCATCTTTCACCGGAACTTACGTTTAATCATCATCCTACGTTATTGGCCGGGAACTGCTTTTTACTGTGAATGTGCGCACGACAGTTAGCAGAAGCAAGAGATTACTGTTTGGAAATATGTATATTTCTCTTACAAAAATGTATTGATTCACAACAAGAGGCCTTTATTCATCCATTTATTTGGGTGAACTAACCCCTTAAGTCTCCTTACTGTTACTGATTTCATAAAACACATTCATTTGTCTTACAGTTTGAACATTTTATCTGTCATATTGTGATAATGTATATTTAGGTCAAACCGTTCTTGTCTTTCACTCATATAATGCAGGTCTATGGTCACCACCTCAAAGAGAATGCACAGAGAAGTCCAAATTAAACAATTCCCCATCGTAAGTACACATGAAGGCCTAAGACATGAAACAAGCGGTTTGTGTGAGAAAACGAACAGTATTTAAATAATTTTTACCTCTTGTACACAACCACGTCCAAGTGATCTGAGGGCGCGAGTGCTTCCTGGTGTGTGATGTGTGCGTGTTGTGGCTTAGTCTGCGCAAGCGCCGGAAGTGATCTCTCGCGCGTGTACGTCACTCATTGTTTACACAGAGATTTCGGGAGTGTTACCTTTCACTGTGAAGATCTAAACATATTTAGACGTACAGGAAATCACAATGTAAGATGATTTCGATATATCAACAGACAACGTTGAATTTTTTCACAACCATATTTATTTGAACCAGAATACACAGATCAAGTATTCAGGAGCGATCCGCTGCAGCAGCACGTCTTCAGGCCTCAGAGAGACAGAGATATCTTCAAAATTGGTGGTGTTTTAGTAGCAAGTGTTGTGAGATGCCAACAGAAGTGGAGAGCGTATGTTGTCACGAATGGAACATAGCAATGCCACAACTACTAGACAAGGACATAGACATTATCGCATCACACACCTGCCTGACTGAAGTTCCTGTGTTTTCTCCGCTGTTGAGACGCAGCATTTTGCACGTTTTGTTTAGTTTGCCACGTATAAACTGGAGGCGATGTCCAAGGCCAGAGGGACCCAATGGCATGCTGTCAATTTATTGAGTAATGTGTTGTAATTTTATTATTATCACAACAATTATAGGGGGCATTATAAGCCAATTAATTAATTACAATTACTGCATTATATTTCAGGCAGTGCATATTGGTGGCATATCGTGTGGTAAACAGTAAACAATGAGTGACGTACACATGTGAGAGATCAATTCCAGCGCTTGCGCAGACTAAGCCAGAACGCGCACACGTCACACACCAGGAAGTGCGCGCGTCCTCAGATCACTTGGACGTGGTTGTGTACAAGAGGTAAAAACTATATAAATAATGTTCGTTTTCTCACACAAACCGCTCATTTCATGTCTTAGGTCATCAATGTGTACTTACGATGGGGAATTGTTTAATTTGGACTACTCTGTGCATGCTCTTTGAGATGGTGACCATAGACCTGCATTATATGAGTCACAGACAACAACAGTTTGACCTAAAAATATCAAGATTGAAACTACTGTGGAAACAAAGACACCTTCATCTTGGATGCCCTTGAGGTAAGCGAAAACATAACAAAATTTTATGTCAAAGTGAACAATCCCTTTAACACATAAAAATATGTATACTAATGTAAATGTTTCTGTTTACTAACTAATTCATCTTATTACAAAAACACTAAACCAAATGTTACTGTTATGCATACTGATTCATCTTATTACAGACTAAACCACATTTGACCACCTCCTAATGAATGTGCAATGCTTGATAATGTAAAGTGATACATCCTGAAGATAAACAATTGAACAATCATCTGTCTCCTGTCACACTTCCTGCTGGAGTTCCACAGTGGACTAGCATTGCCCCTAACTTCAGAAAACAGATAAATTTACACCCACGTTTAATGTCTAACAAGAAAAAAAAATAAATAAATAGGCAAAGTATTTAGTCAAAATCAATGTGCTATTTCCTTGTGCTCCTTGTGTTTGGCACACAGGCGAAGCCTATGTTAAACAGAAAAAAAATCCTGTGATTTTCTAATATTTAGCCTACAAATAAAGACCCAACTGTGCAATGTAATTATGAGCTGAGAAAAACAAACAAACAAAACATCTTAAATGTTTCAAAAAGCATAAGCATATATCAACCATACAACACCATTGATTCTTGCAGGAATCAATGAAGTTGTATGGTTGACAAAGCTTAGCTTTGTTACATTCTGCTTTAGATGAATGTAGCATGCTAGAACCTGTTTTACTTTAAAATCATAATTACAGCATTTGCACAGATTTGTACACATTCAAATTCTGTATTTGTTTGCTAATGATGTTTAAATTCTGATTTATAAATGAAATTGGAATTGAAAAATACATTTAATCAAACTGAGTTGAATGGCACATTGTAAAGTAGAAATTAAACTCTTAATAATTTTATTGTATTTTTAGGCAGAAATAAAATGTTTATTTATTTGATCATTTTAACATCTTAAACTTTCTCACAAACTTACCAAACAGAACAATGTCCAAAGGAAACAAGCCTGTAGTAATGCATATGGTCTGCATATCAGACTGCATAACCTGCAGACTGATAACACATGGAAATTATCAACTTCGAAAACCTTCAAAACATGAAATGATTTTGACCCATAATATGACAAATGTAATACTGTAAATAAACTCATGATTACCTGGTGCATTTGATTTCTTCTTAGATAACATGACCATGCCTGTTTTTCCCCCAATTTACGTCATCTTGTGAGTGAGGAACATGTTTGTACAGCTCTGAAAACGAGGTGTGCCCACATGACATGCAGTTAAAAAAAAAAAAAAAAAAAAAAAAACCACCAAGGCTGTCCTCAGTAACTCAGTAATGCACTTTAACTTGGCTTTGTTTAATTTCTAATTTAGATGAATGTAGATTACTGAATAAAACAATAACAGGAGAGTCAACAAATTTACTATCTTATTGCAAGAGAAGCACAGGAAACCATGACAGAAACTTACGGTGGAATGACTATAGTTCCAGGGAAGGGCTAGTACTTTGAACTTGTACTCAAGCTGTCATTGGCATGTACCTTTTAAAAAGACACACCTTTGTTTCTTATCAACCCCTAAAGAGTGCATTTTATTTTTTAAATGTGCCTATAAGTACCTAAAGTGAAAATATGAATACATAAATGGTACATGGCTTACAGTACAGTACAGTACATGGTTGGGAGCACTGATGAAATAGTAGGCTATATACCACTGTTTAAGCCTCAATTCATTATTCAGCTATTTAATAAAATTAAATTTCCAATTATTTAGATTATATAGTTTTAACATAAACTCATCAATGTAATCTAATGCATATTTAAAAACGGGATATTTTAAACATTCAGTGAACATTCATAAATAATGTTTTTGTAACATATATTAGTGTTGGCTATATCATATATATCTATATATAAGTATATCTTGTTCATATAACAGCAGTAGCATTAGCAGCAAGCAGCTTTCCTGTTTGCTATATGCATTATATATATATATATATATATATATATATATATATATATATATATATATATATATATATATATATATATATAAATAAAGTTTTTTTATTGCTTGTGTTTTCAGGGCAGAAAATAAATCTATTTTATCTAACATAAAAAAAAAATATTTTCTTTTAAATTTTAGTCAAAACTGTAAAATTACCAACAGTATCTGTAAATTAACAAATTGGCTGTTATTTTAAGTATTGTGACATTAACAAGACATTACAGTAATTGTAGTTTTTTTTATAGAGAAATAAAACGGTATTTTATACAGTGTTTCAGCTTTTTTCTAATATAATGAAATAATCTGTAATTAGACAGCCAAAAAAAAAAAAAGATACAATGGTAAATACAAAAACTTTAACATTAGTTAAAGTCTTTTAAATGTGAAACATAACAGCATTAAACACCAACAGATATTTCCCCTTTCCAAATGAAAACAAATAAATCCCTTTATTGTACTTTATTTCCTTATCCAGTCCTATGCAAAGCATGCTGAAAACCAGGACTACCTGCCAAAAAAAAAAAAAAAAAAAAAAAATTATATATATATATATATATATATATATATATATATATATATAAATGGCCAAATGACTTGCGGTAGCGGCTGCCATAAAAAAAACAAAAAAAACAAACAAAAAAAAAACCTTAAAATTAAAGTAAAATATCTTAATAAAAAATAAAAAAAAAGTTTTTTACAGGTATTTACCAAATTATGACCAACACCAACACCTTTTTAAAAATCGTAATAAATAAATAAATGAATAAAAATGGTCAAATGGCTGGCAGCAGTGGCAAAAAAAAAATTAATTAATTAAAACATTTAAGTATAAAATTTAAGTATATCCTAATCTGGATAAACTGCAGAGGTGGGTAGTCCAGTGGAGACACGTTTAACTGTATATGCATAATTTTTGTATTGTATAGGCATTTCGTCCACATGGATGGAGCCTTTTGGGAGACTGAAACTGTTTTTTTTTTTTTTTTACCGGTTTCAAGAGTGGATAAATCTGAAACCACCACGATTACATTTCATGTGGACAAAGAATCTGTATATTTTCTGAAACGACGACGTCATCAGCCCACGTCCTGCTGCTAGTCACGCGTAACAGTAACAAAATCTTGTACAAACACTGAACGATTGTGTTTTTATTAACTAACATTAACACAAATTAATAAATGTATTGTTGCATGGCATGTATACTACATCTTTTTGTGTCAGTTTTGTGGTTTTCCTGTTTATTTTTTACTTTAAATTAGATTTTTAGAATTACATTTATCCTAAAATTATTCAAGTTTTTTTGCACTTTATTTAATGAAATGATATTTTACATTAATTTTAGTTTTTTTGTTTGGCAGCCGTATCTGACAGTAATCGACCATTTTTTTTTTGTTTTTTTTTTTTGTTTTTTTTAAATCTACATTGAACAGTAATAGGTTTATATGTACACTCTACAAACAAATCTGATAACCAAGAGATCTTTTCATCAGGTCAGTATTAGAGGAAATCCGGTTAAGTAACAACTTGATTAGTCTTCCCCCGACCAGGTAGGTTTCCAAATAGAACCAAATCAACTTGAACAGGCCTCAGGCAGGACAGATATATGACAACAACATGTCAACTTCATTGCCAATGACGACGGGTCCTGGGTGAATGTTTTCACGTAGATAGTGACAGGAAGTCATCTGCCAGACATCTATGAAGATGACTCCATCAATGTCTCTGAACATCTCCTGCATCACAGTGTTCAACTGCAACATGTGCCAATCACTTTGATAAATATTCTGGAAAAACACAGAACAGAATCAGAAACACTTTTTTGCCAAGTGTGCTTGCACAAACAATAATATACATTTCCTTACATGGAAAGAAAACAATACATTAGTAGAGATAAAAGAATTGTTTGCCCCAAAAAATCATCTATTTTCATCCAAACCTTAAAATTATATCAGTTCAAGCATGGTAACATCTCTGGGAGTTAAGTTAAGTTTCTCTTTTTTTCTCTCCCATAGAAGAAATTTGTTCTAGGCAACTGGGAGAGCAGATAAAACATACATTTTACAAATGACAAAAATAAATACATGAATAAAAAAATGGGAATTGTGAGTACCATGATTCACCGCTTGAGCCTGAACAAAGCACACATCTTTAAGCCTTAGTGTTTCTAGACTTTCAGTGTTGGGGTAACACATTACAAGTAACCTGAGTTATACTAGTCAAGTAACTATAGTTTACTATAATAAAGTAGTGTATTACTTTCAGATTTACAACAATTCATTTCAAAGAGTTTAACACCCATTAGGATTGGAAAGTGAGCAAGTGTACCTTTAGTCCAGCAGTGTTTCCAGACTTGATGATGACGGTTGTCTCTGGAGCACGACTCAGCAGTGCAACAACAGACTGGCGGATTTTGGCCACTTCATATATGTAAAATGTTATTGGGTGAAAAACCAGGTGAGCACAGTATGTGAAGACAATGACTGCATGAGCCCCACCGGCTATTTCATCAATATCATTGCTGATGTAATGTAGGTCAATGATAGGCATTATTTTACCAAATCGCAAAGGAACACCATGTACCCTCCAGTGAACAATGATATTATTTTTCAGCTCCACAGCCATTAGTGGGCCACCCCCAGGATGAGTGTGGAGGTCCATTCTTTTTATGCCTAATCAAGATATGTGAAATAAATATTATAACCATAGCTTGAACTTTTGAACGATAAGTGTGTAAGTAAATGATGACCAAATTTTTATTTTTGGTCAAACTGTCCCTGCACTGATTTATATAGAGTTCTTAATGCACAGTAAATGAATACTGCTCGAGGCATATATGGTCCCACTATAAAAGAGTGTTAAAGCAACAGTGAAGCGGTGTTAAAGTTAATGAGATAATTAAGTGATTAATTAAGTGACGATTGAGTATTTATGAACAGCTGCCATTCATATTAATTCAGATTAATTGCCCATATCCTTTGCAGGCCTCTGTAAATCATTTTCTTGTTTTATTCATATTATATATTATATATATATATATATATATATATATATATATATATATATATATATATATATATATATATATATATATATATATATATTACATTCATGCTAGCAAGTCTTAAATTGAACATTGAAAATGTAGTCATACTTGCCTGGCACTTTTATTTCTAAGAACTCGAACCACTGCCTTGTGGTGGAGTCTCCCATCAAATAGACAATCTTGTTTTTAAGACAGTTTGCCATTTGTGCAGGACTGAACTGTCGAGTGTTGCATACAAAAGACTTCCAGACATCTTTCAAATAAAACCCAGCAGGAACCGGTGTCTTCATGCCAGACCTGCATTTCTCCATTGTGCCTAAAACAAAGAAACATGCATATTAAAGGTTTTGTAGCTATGTGAATTATTTTGAAACTAAATTGAATTTCAGATGATATCCATCCTCTGCTATGTTGTCTGTTTATGTATTGACCATTTCTCTTTTGGAAGAAAAGCAAAGAAGTCCATAGACAAATGCAATATGTGACATGCTGTATATACTGCATATATACTGCAAATAAAGTACATAATTGTACCTTTAGGGTAATATAGCTTGTCACTTGGGCTGTTGCCTCAAGGCATAGGGTATAAATTTGTCACTTGCCTCAAGGCATAGGGTATAAATTTGTACCCTTGTGATTTGTACCTTAAGAGACCAGTTTTGTACCTGTGTGTGTATATATATATATATATATATATATATATATATATATATATATATATATATATATATATATATATATATATATATTAAAAGCAATGTCTAACTCAGGGCTGCACGATTAATTGTGTGCGATTGTCATGCGTGTTTCGTCAGTAAAGATGGTTCTGTGATTAGTAGTAAATGTCCATCAGCTGCTTTCAAATGGAGCCGCACTTAATATACAGAGACGTAGTTCGCTGACAAGCTACGCAATATTGCGTTCATAACATCATGCGATTCACCTGCGATTATGAACGCGATATTGCGTAGCTTGTCAGCGAACTACGGCTCTGCGTAGTAACCCACCTAGAATTTTTTTATGTTCTAAGAATGTTTTCAGTGTTAAGTTTTATTTTAGTTCCCAGAATGTTCTGCTAAAAGGTAGGATAACAATCTCTAAAAGCATTCTAAAAATGTCTATTGATAATATTGTTACAACATTATTCTCTAACATTCTAATAAAGCTTCCCATCACACTAGATGTCGACTGACATTGCTCATAAGTCAGATGTTGTTTGAAAGTGAAAAACCAACCTCTGATTGTTGTCAAACTCTAGCGTAAATGCTCCAAAAACAGTATTACCAACTTCACTTATTATAAACAAGATTTAAGTCATAAATGTAAAAAGGGTTTTATCGAGATTAACAGAGGTGTTGGATGGTTTATTGAAAATAATAGTTTAGTTTGAAGTCACCCTGATGGTAATCAGTACTTAGGCAGTTATGAGTCTTTTCAGTGTTACTGGTTTTTTAACTGCTATAACTATATTTGTTAGAACAAAAACAGTAAGAGAAAGATATCAACAGGTAGTGTTGGTTACTTGATGATATATTATTTTTTTAATTACATTGTTCTTGAGTCACTTTGAACCTCAGAATGCTTAGACACACAGAGACTTCAAGAATTATTGTATGAATCTCAACAATGGTGACATGCTTCATGCCGCAATACATTCTGGGTGCCATGGATGAGTTTTGCATGATGTACACTGAATATATTGCAGCATGAAGCATGTCACTGTTGTTGAGAGTCATACACTGAATCTTGGTGTTTGTGTCAACAAGGAAAGTATTTTTTTTCCAATTCATGAAATTATCTGCTAATAATTCAGATGGGTGTCAGGCTGTTGACCGATTGAGGCACTTTAATAAATAATATTCAACTAACACTACACATTAGCTTGGTAAAAAACAAGTAATCAGACCACATATGTGATGACACACTAATCATCAGCAAGCAATCAACACCATCAAACCGCAAGTTCTCTCGCTGTTATTGCCACAATAAAGATTAGAGCAGTTAAAGAACAACACTGCCAAGTCAAGTGTCAAATTGCACAACTAAAACCAACACTTAACACCATTATGGTGACATCAAACCAAATTTACTTTTAAACGGACATCAACATCCACATCCACATCTAAACAGCTGCTTAAATCTTAATTAGAATGTTAGGGGATAATGTTCTAATAATGAATTAATGAAATAATGAAATTTTTGAATGATTTTAGGGAATGTTATCCTATCTTTTGAGTGAACATTCTGGGAACGAAAATAAAACTACCCGCTAAAAACATTGTTAGAACAATCCATGGGAATGTTCTTAGAACATTTTTAGAACAGAGAAAATTATAGCTGGAAAGTGCCAGCTTCATTTGAAACCAGGTGATGGACATTTACTGCTAATCACAGAACCAGTTTTACTAACAAGACACGCATGACAATCGCATGCGATTTATCAATAACAGCAGGTGTTCATCAGTAATGTACAATCATTTAATTAGTCACTTAATTATCTCATTAACTTTAACTCTTTGATGACTTGGGACTTGGCTCGAGACTCATTTGTGACTTGGAAGGAGAGAAGTATGAAGCTGCAGGCTAGGAGTCTGCTGGATCTACAGTCCCGCACCCAGAGTTCCGCATTCTCAGACCCCTTGCAATCCGTTCTCATGGCAATTCATACATATTTTAGGAGGTGGCTAATTCGTATGAATTCGTATGACCACATGCATATTTTACGAGTTGCACAATTTGTATGAATATGTACGAATGACCTAGACCTAACATTGCCCCTAAGCCTAACAAGTCAAGTCAAGTCACCTTTATTTATATAGCGCTTTAAACAAAATACATTGATTCAAAGCAACTGAACAACATTCATTAGGAAAACAGTGTGTCAATAATGCAAAACAGTCCCGCACCCAGAGTTCCGCATTCTCAGACCCCTTGCAATCCGTTCTCATGGCAATTCATACATATTTTAGGAGGTGGCTAATTCGTATGAATTCGTATGACCACATGCATATTTTACGAGTTGCACAATTTGTATGAATATGTACGAATGACCTAGACCTAACATTGCCCCTAAGCCTAACAAGTCAAGTCAAGTCACCTTTATTTATATAGCGCTTTAAACAAAATACATTGATTCAAAGCAACTGAACAACATTCATTAGGAAAACAGTGTGTCAATAATGCAAAATGATAGTTAAAGGCAGTTCATCATTGAATTCAGTGATGTCATCTGTTTATTGTTTGTTTGTTTAATGGTTTATTTAAAAGGGGACAATGCAATTTCATAAAACACATGAACAAACATGGTTAAAAAAGCCAGAATTAGCCAAAAGGCTATTTTTCATCTGTAGTCCCCTGGCCAAGATGTAAAAAAAGCATTAAAATACGAACAAAAATATACATTTACAAGTCTAAGGCAAATTGACTACAATATAAATGACACTGTAAAATAACTTAAGGTACATTGTACCTGTTACAATAATCAGACACACAAAAAACACATTTTCAAAAATGGCTATAGTGTATCTAATATATAATACAGCTCAATAGGCTCATCTTTTAATGTTGGCAGACATAATTGTTAATGAGCCAAATTTTCAATTTTTTTGTAAAGGCCTTGTAAGTGTTGAGCTGTCTAACCTCCTCAGGTATAGAATTCCATTCAGTAGCGCTCCTCACTGACCAGGCCGAGCGACTGAAAATGCTCCTGCGCAGAGGGATGACACAGTCCCCTCTGGCAGAGCCTCGAGTAACGCGCTCAGAACTGTTTCTTTGGCTGATGAACTCAGCCAGAGGAGCTGGTGCCAAATCATGTGTCACTTTGTATATGAGATTCAAATTTAAAAACTTATGAATACTGTTCCAGTTTAAAAGGCTGTATTTTTTTAAAATTGCACAGTGATGATAGTGCCTTGGTTTTTTGTCCATGATTTTAATGGCTTGTTTGTATAATGTTTCCAAAGGTCTTTTTGCGCTCTGATTGGCTTGAGACCAACTTGTAAAACAGTAGTTGAGATGACTGAAAATCATGGAATGTAGAAAAATTTGTGCAGCTTCGGTTGACATGTCATTTCGAATTGAGCGGAAATTTGCAAGATTAAACTTGATTATTTTACATAATTTTTCAATATGGGCTTTAAAGGAGAGTTGTGAATCTATTACTAAGCCAAGATATTTATATTGATTTATGATTCGTAATTTTTCTCCACCAACTATTATGTCAGGATTAAATGAAGCTGTATTGGTTTTACTGAGAAACATACCAACAGTTTTCGAAATATTTAGCTGCAGGCAGTTCTCCTGCAGCCAGGATGTAACACGAGTCATTGCTTTATTAAGTTTATCTGCAACAATGTCTTTAGAGCGACCATGAACAAATAAAACAGTGTCATCCGCATACATTAAACATCTCTGTTCAGTTAAATAGTGTCTGTGCATTTATTTGCAATCAAGTCAACGATATTGCTGTAGATGAAGTGACCCCAACTAAGCAAGCCAGAGGCAACAGCGGCAAGGAACCGAAACTCCATCGGTGACAGAATGGAGAAAAAAACATTGGGAGAAACCAGGCTCAGTTGGGGTGCCAGTTCTCTTCTGACCAGACGAAACCAGCAGTTTAATTCCAGGCTGCAGCAAAGTCAGATTGTCTAGAAGAATTATCTGTTTCCTGTGGTCTTGTCCTGGTGGTCCTTCGAGACAAGGTCTTTACAGGGGATCTGTATCTGGGGCTCTAGTTGTCCTGGTCTCCGCTGTATTTCAGGGCAGTAGAGGTGCTTTCTAGGTGCTGATCCACCATCTGGTCTGGATACGTACTGGGACAGGGTGACTGCAGTGACCCTCTGATCTGGATACAGACTGGATCTGGTGGCTACGGTGACCTCGGAATAAGAGAGAAACAGACAAATATTAGCGTAGATGCCATTCTTCTAATGATGTAGCAAGTACATAGGGTGTTATGGGAAGTGTTTCCGGTTCCGGTTTGCCTAATTAATGCAGCCTAAAAATCCTTTAATGGATTTGGATATTAAAAGCATATTAGTATGTTATGTGTAAGCCAGGTTAAAGAGATGGGTCTTTAATCTAGATTTAAACTGCAAGAGTGTGTCTGCCTCCTGAACAATGTTAGGTAGGTTATTCCAGAGCTTAGGCGCCAAATAGGAAAAAGATATGCTACCCCCAGTTGATTTTGATATTCTAGGTATTATCAAATTGCCTGAGTTTTGAGAATGTAGCGGACGTAGAGGATTATAATGTAAAAGGAGCTCATTCAAATACTGAGGAGCTAAACCATTCAGGGCTTTATAAGTAATAAGCAATATTTTTAAATATATACGTTGTTTGATAAGGAGCCGGTGCAGTGTTGACAGAACCGGGCTAATATGGTCATACTTCCTGGTTCTAGTAAGAACTCTTGCTGCTGCATTTTGGACTAGCTGTAGTTTGTTTACTAAGCGTGCAGAACAACCACCCAATAAAGCATTACAATAATCTAACCTTGAGGTCATAAATGCATGGATTACCATTTCTGCATTTGACATTGAGAGCATAGGCCGTAATTTAGATATATTTTCGAAATGGAAAAATGCAGTTTTACAAATGCTAGAAACCTTGCTTTCTAAGGAAAAATTGCAATCAAATAGCACACCTAGGTTCCGAACTGATGACAAAGAATTGACAGAGCAGCCATCAAGTCTTAGACAGTGTTCTAGGTTATTATGAGTTTTTAGGTCCTATAATTAACACCTCTCTTTTTTCAGAATTTAGCAGTAAGAAATTACTCGTCATCCAGTTTTTTTATATCGATTATGCATTCCATTAGTTTTTCAAATTGGTGTGTTTCACTAGGCTGCGAAGAAATATAGAGCTGAGTATCATCAGCATAACAGTGAAAGCTAACAACCATGTTTCCTGATGATATCTCCCAAGAGTAACATATAAAGCGTGAAGAGTAGCGGTGCTAGTACTGAGCCTTGAGGTACTCCATACTGCACTTGTGATCGATATGATACATCTTCATTCACTGCTACGAACTGATGGTGGTCATATAAGTACAATTTAACTCATGCTAATGCACTTCCATTAATGCCAACAAAGTGTTCAAGTCTATGAAAAGAATGTTGTGATCAATTGTGTCAAATGCAGCACTAAAATCCAATAAAACTAATAGAGAGATACGCCCACGATCAGATGATAAAATCAGATAATTTGTAACTCTAAGGCGAGCAGTATCAGTACTATGATATGGTCTAAATCCTGACTGGAAATCCTCACATATACCATTTTTCTCTAAGAAGGAATATAATTGTGAGGATACCACCTTTTCTAGTATCTTGGACAGAAAAGGGAGATTCGAGATTGGTCTATAATTAACTAGTTCTTTGGGGTCAAGTTTTGGTTTTTTGATGAGAGACTTAATAACAGCCAGTTTGAAGGTTTTGGGTACATATAATTATTATAAGTATTATAAGTAAATAATCGCTGGTGCCGATACAGGATGGCTGCCTCCGTGATGTGCTCTGCAGTTGTTTTTGTTAGTTTGTCTTGTCTTTAGTTATATTCCTGCAATCAGTTTCACCAGGGACGAATTGCTGGACATTCGGCAACACACATCTCCCGATATATCACCAGTTTTCGACTATTCTGATGTTTTGCTAAACATTCTTATCACATGCTTCAAGAGGACGCGCAGACGGGGAAAAAGAGTTGGCGCGCTCGTGAGAGTCAGAAAACGCAGATTTCAAACGACGTTGCCTACACTGTTAAAAATGTATTGTATTTTTACAGGAAACTCCTGGCAACTAATTGCCGTGAATTTACAGTACACAACATACAAGAAATATACTGTTGTTTTAATACAATAAAATTCTGTTTATACAGCTGTGTTGCTGTGATTACAATAGCATTAATACAATAAAATGTTGTATTTTGTATTGTTGTCGTACAATCCTCAACAGTGGTGACAATCCCGAAAAAAAAATTGCTGCAATGCATGCTGGGAGCCATGAACATGTTTTGTATGCTGGCATGAAACATGTCACCATTGTTGTGTTTAATACGCCAAATGTTGATGTCTGTGAGTGTATTAGTGATGGGATTTATGGCTTTTTGAGGGGATCCGGATCTACAAACACTTCCACACAAGAACATTTTGATAGAAAACAAAAAAATATTTAAAGTAGATAAAATTAGAATAAATAAAATGGAAATGTCTACATACTATTACTACTGTAAACTTTGCAAATAGGACATCAGCCCCTTCAAGTCAATGAACAATAAGTGGGCTGCAATGAATGTCTGTGCAAAACAGCTTTTAGTGAAACATTTCTATACAAGAACAGTATCACAAAAGAACATTTTAATGTTTTTAAAAGAACAAGTTTTAAATGAACACAAAATGCAATGTAAATAAATACATAGCAGTTCCTTACTTTATGGCTTTTTCTGCCTCTCTTTTTTTGTCCTTGGGCAAATTTAATATCATCACGCTGGGTGCGCCCCTCCCCCTATAACTGTTCTGTCTCACGGAGGAGCTTATTTGAGTGCATCTGTGTGAAACACGCATAGGGAAAATGAATGACAGAAAGAACGGCTCCCCTCCAGCGCGACTCGGCTCCCATCGTTCATGTTTATGAGCCGTTCAAAAGAATCGGTTCGTTCGCGAACGTCACAACTCTAGAGTGTATTAATAATCTAAAACATGTTTTTTAACAAAAAGTTAGCAAAAAAAATATTTATTCACTCTTAAACATCAGATGATTTATTTTTATATCAGTTGGGTCTTTTAAACCATTTTAGTGCAGTCAGTTGGTTGTTATTAAAAAAGACTTGTTGATCCGCTTTATATATGCAGACACATTTTCTGAAAACAACTACAACAGCAGAAAAAAGTATTGCAGCAAAAGTTGAGGATCTAGAGCACAACTGAAGCAGACCCTGATCTCTATGATGATGATCTCAAAATAAAATTTTAATTAAGACATCAACATCTTGACCTCTGTGAATTCTCAATAAGAACTTCTGTAGATGCATGACAGAAATAAAATCATTCGGGTTAGTATTACTACAAGTGAAGCTGGTAATGCTGTTTGTGGAGTTGTTTATTCAGATCTTGAGATTTAATGTATTGTATCTTCAGTTCACCTAAGACTGTGGCTGAAGAAAGTTGTAGTTTGTATTATTATTTCTCTTTCTTTATTGCTTGATCACAGCAGGTGTTTGAATGACTGAGAGAATGTTGCAGGAACATGTTACTAACCTTAAAATAACATTATACTAATATGGAAACTGGACCTTTTTATGTTCTTGGAATGTTACAAATCAACGTTCCTAGAATGTTGAATTTTTAAATCAAAATTAAGTTGAAAGAATGTTTGAGAAACATCATACCTAAAAAATTTATTTTAACGTTAAGAAAACTGGACTTTTTATGTTAGAAAGAATAAGAAAGTACCAGTTTTAATGCTATCCCACAATGCTTTGTGGTGTCTGTAAAATAATGCTTCTACAGTGTAGTTACAATAACATTACAGGACTGTCCATCAATTTCCCATCATGCATTTGCATTTACAATAAAAACCATGAATACAGTGTATTGTTGTAAAATATATTGTAAAATTACATCAATTGCTAACAGTGTAGCATTCATCTGGCAAATCTCCGCTCTCTACCCTACAAAACGGACAAATAAGGTTTTCTTAAACTCTGCTGCTCAGTTTCATTTGTTCATTCTGGTGAGTGTTTACACCCATCCGCAAGTGCACGTGAGCTCAGCTTTACAGAAACTCGTTGAGCAGATCACAGAGACAGAACAACAACACCCGGACTCCATTCTAATCATTCTTGGGGACTTTAATAAATCCAATCTCTCCCGTGAACTGCCCGAAATACAGACAGCACATCACATGTCCCACAAGAGACAGTAATATATTGGATCACTGTTACACAACAATAAAGGATGCATATCACTCTGTTCCACGAGCAGCTTTGGGACGTTCTGATCACCTTCTGGTTCATTTTATACCGACCTACAGGCAGAAACTAAAATCAGCTAAACCTGTATTAAGGACTGTAAAAAGATGGACTAATTAAGCAGAGCAGGATTTACAAGCTTGTTTTGACCTCACTGATTGGAGTGTATTTGAAGCTGCTGCCACCGATCTGGATGAACTCACAGAGACTGTAACATCATATATCAGTTTCTGTGAGGATATATGCATTCCTACCAGGACTCAACTAAATTACAACAATGACAAACCGTGGTTCACAGCAAAACTCAGACAGCTCCGTCGGGCCAAAGAAGATGCTTACGTGAAGGGGGAAAATGTCCTGTATAAACAGGCTAAATACACACTGGAAAAGGAGATCAAAGTGGCAAAGAGGAATTATTCTGAAAAAATAAGGACTCAGTTCACTTCGAACGACTCCACATCAGTGTGTAAAAATCTAAAGAAGATCACCAATTACAAGACACCACCCCCAGCACTGTGGAGAATCAACGACTGGCAGACGATCTGAATGAGTTTTACTGCAGGTTTGAAAGAACACCCATCACCTGCCCTGAATGCCTCCCCACACAACCATTCACACCATTCACAACTCCTGCAATCCATCCTGATCACCTCTCCAATCAACCGCTCTCACCATTCACAACTCCTGCAACCAACCCGCTCTTCTCCCTGTACACTAACGATTGCACATCAAAGCACCCTTCTGTCAAGCTCCTGAAGTTTGCAGATGACACCACACTCATCAGCCTCATTCAGGACAGTGACAAGTCTGCTTACATACTGGAGGTTAAAGAGCTGGCTGCCTGGTGCACTCTCAACAACCTGGAGCTTAACATGCTCAAAACAGTGGAGATGATCGTGGACTTCAGGAGAAACCCCCCTGCACTCCCCCCACTCACCATCATGAACAGCACTGTGACTGCAGTGGAGTCATTCAGGTTCCTGGGCACCACCATCTCTCAGGACCTGAAGTGGGACATTCACATTGACTCCATTGTGAAAAAGGCCCAGCAGAGGTTGTACTTCCTTTTGCCAGCTGAGGAAGTTTAACCTGCCACAGGAGCTGCTGAAACAGTTCTACTCCACCATCATTGAATCCATCCTCTGCACTTCAGTAACTGTCTGGTTCAGCTCAGCTTCTAAATCGGACCTCAGAAGGCTACAGAGGGTAGTCCGGACTGCTGAGTGAATCATTGGTACAACCCTACCATCTATTCAAGAACTGTACTTATCCAGAGTGAGCAAAAGGGCTGTAAAAATCACTCTAGACCCCTCACATCCAGCACACTCCCTCTTTGAACTGTTCCCATCTGGTCGAAGCTACAGAGCACTGAGCACCAGAACGACCAGACACAGGACAAGTTTCTTCCCTCAGGCCATCCATATTATGAACAGCTGATAATAACTGTGGAACACACTACACTATTTATATACACATACACTTATTTATCTAACACACATACTTAGCATACACTTAAATTTTTTGCAAATAATATACATGTACATACATAAATATTCATTGTAATATACCTGCCATACATTGTCAATTTGTATATTGTCATTCCATACCCACCTATTTGTATTGTTTTTTGTTTTTTTTTTATTCCTTAATGTGTTTTTTGTTCTGTCGCTGTTATGTTGCACTGCGGAGCTTCTGTCACGAAAACACATTCCTTGTATGTGTTAACATACCTGGCAATAAAGCTCATTCTGATTCTGATTCTGATATCCTAATGACAATGAGAAATTAATAATAGTCAGAAGAGGATATATGACTTCTGGAAGCACCTATTTTAGGAGCATATATGGTATAGGGTCTAACATACATGTCATTGGTTTAGATGATTTAACAAGTTTATGCAATTCTTCCTCTCCTATAGTAGAGAATGAGTGGAACTGTTCCTCAGGGGGTCTATAGTGCACTGTCTGATGCGATACTGTAGCTGACGGCTGAATGGTTTCAATGTTATCTCTTATAGTAGCGATTTTAGAAGTAAAGTAGTTCATAAAGTCATTACTGCTGTGGTGTTGGGAAATGTCAACACTTGTTGAGGCTTTATTTTTCATTAATTTAGCCACTGTATTGAATAAATACCTGGGGTTATGTTTGTTTTCTTCTAAAAGAGAAGAAAAGTAATCGAATCTAGCAGTTTTTAATGCTTTTCTGTAGGATAGGTTACTTTCCTGCCAAGCAATACAAAATACCTCTAGTTTTGTTTTCCTCCAGCTGCGCTCCATTTTTCGGGCTGCTCTCTTTAGGGAGCGAGTATGCTCATTATACCATGGTGTCAAACTGTTTTCCTTAACCTTCCTTAAGCGTAAAGGAGCAACTGTATTTAAAGTGCTAGAAAAGAGAGAGTCCATAGTTTCTGTTACATCATCAAGTTGTTCTGAGGTTTTGGATATGCTAAGGAATTTGGATAAATCAGGAAGATAACTTAAAAAGCAGTCTTTTGTGGTAGAAGTGATGGTTCTTCCATACTTGTAACAAGAAGTAGAATTTACAATTTTGGCTATATGAAGTTTGCACAACTAAATAATGATCTGAGATAGCATCACTTGGCTGCATAATTTCAACACTATCAACATCAATTCCATGTGACAGTTGTAACAGATATGCAGGTCAGCGATTCATGGGTTAAATTCTGTTTTACAAATAAACCCTGGCCTGGCCTGGCGCCAGCCTGGCTGGACTTAAATTATTTTACGATACCCATGCGAGCCTCAAAGGGGACATGAAAACCCCCACATTCCTGAACACACACACACAAGCACACACACACACACACACAAACAAACCTTCCTTAAGGTTCTGTATCTTCATAATTTTATTAATATGTATTTTGAATGTTTGTGTATTGCATAAAAATGGTTAATCCTGTGTAAATGGTTAAAGTGCTGACTTATAAGTGGAAATGTCTGAATTCAGTCTAACTCTTTCTCAAGAGAGCCATGTTTTCTGCAACCCCCTCTCCTGACCAGGTCGTAAAGCTTTATGACCCCACGGGGCAACAGGAATTCTAACCCTTACAAAAGAATGGTAAAATATTACCTCAGACGTAGTCTAAAAGTACATAGTATTGTTTTTGTTAGTGCTTTGAGATGTTTCCCATATAAATTGGGACTATTTGCAGTGTTATCATGTGTTAATCAAATCTTTAAATATGTGTAATTCTGCATTTAAATGTAACTTCATGTTTTGATCATTAATACATATTTTTAGTATCGTTGTGATCGTCATGTTCTGACAAACCCATTTATCTAGAGCAAAGTAATGAAAAATGTATGTAATCTGAATTACAAACTTGCTAGAATAATCCCTTTACGAAATCTCAAGTCCTAAATCATCCAGGGGGGTTGGTTCACGAGACAAAGGAACTTTCCCTCCACTTTAGATCTCGGATGTTCATTGGCTGTTTACGCAAAAAGGGGCGGGAACCATCTCAATCTATAAGGGTCGACCGAACAAGGCCCGCCTAGTGTTTTTAGTTTTTCTCGTTCTTCCGACCTGTGCGTTCTCGGACACGTCGCTCCGCGCGGCCTCAGGCCGCGCTTGGTTCTCCTCCCTCCCCCTCAGCACACGGACTGAGGAGAGGAAAGCCATTTTCATGGCTCATTTGGAAACTTTCATTTTCGTTGTTTTGTTTTCTTTTCTTTACTAAGTTTATTCAACTATTCGCCTCTCCACACAAGGAAGACGAATTCTGGAACATTGTTTGTTGAACTTTTCAAACACCGCGCGAAGATGTACGAACATCTCTTTGCAACAAAGGACCACGTGACTCCACGCTCACGCCAAGATCCAGCGCAGCTTGCGCGTCACACGGCCTCCCGCCCACGCGCGCAGTTTTCAAAGGACCACGTGACAACACACGTGCGTCGCCGGTACCACGCTCACCCACTGGGCCATGCAAGTATCGTTTTCTATGGAGATTTAAATGCTGCTTTAAAGTGTTGCTATTATTTGATTCGTTGTTGGTTTCACTAAGGTTTACTGACTGATTTTCATACCTGAGCTCATTCTGTGATCTCTCTCGCTTTCTCCATCTCTCTCTCTCTCTCTCTCTCTCTCTCTCTCTCTCTCTCTCTATTTGGATTCTGTTATGTCTTGTAAGTTTATTGTCTATTTTCGTACGCATATTTGATTTGTAGTTTGATGTATTATTAGTTTAATTATTAAAACCCATATTTAAATGATTGGCTTGGACTCCACCCCACTCACATTACGAGTCACTGAAATGTTTTGGTCTTTAGCTACAAGCTTTAAATTTAGAAACTAAATTTATCATAATGATAGGATAATGTTTTCATGGCCAGAGAATATTTTTCCTTGAATTATAAAAAGTGATAACGTTATTGGAAATTGAAATTCAATCTGGTTTGCTGGACAAACCATATGTTTGATTTGCAGTGATTTACAGTAAGAGATATCACAATAATTGATATGAAGAATAGAATATTGACATATTAATGAGTAAGTTACAGTGCCCTGTGATTAGTTATTGGTATAGACAATTGAGCTATTTTTCATGATCAATAAATTTAAATGTAACTGTCACCTGAGAGCTATATTAATCATATTCCTGATTAATTATTCAAATTCCCTATATATCATTTGAGTTAATTACTACGTAAAACTCATTGTTGTTACATTTAATGGTGGAGGAACGCGGCTATTTCAAACTTCGTTTTGTGAGCAATCAATCTGTGTATATGGTTTTTAATAATTTCTGCACGTGCGCTATGAAATTATGTAACGTTACTTGTGAGATAAGTCGCAAGACGCGAACTCACTCCTAACTGACTGAGGCAAAAAGCTGGTCAGTAAGCACCTAGGTATTTATAGAAACTTAACAGTATAGTCACTGTTATTTTTAATGAAAGTAAACTGCAGTATAATATTAAAAGTATCCTGTTAAGAAAGACCAAAATCTTTTTACAGTGAGAACATTTTAATATGAATAATTAAAAGATGAAGAAATCTTTTATTAGTTGCAACATGTAAATCTGAACATGAGCGATGTCCCTCTGATTCAGTTAAAAGGCCTTGCTTATTAAATATCGTTATAGAATTTGTGGTGAACCACAGTGATATTCAAAAAAATAAACGATAAAAACTCCTGGTCTAAAATTGGTTTAGCTACCCGATTTTTAAACCTAAAACATTTAAATCATAAGTGCTATTTTGATAAATGTCTATTGGAGTCAACAGATGGAAAATTCCTGTTTTGTTACATTTGTGTTTTGGAAGTGAACGGATCCTTCCTTCACCCTATGTTTAATATAGCACCACAGAATCAAAACTTTCTGTTTGTTACTTGTGATTTTTGATGCAGAAAATCAGCCTGACAAACGATCAGATAATTTCTAAGTCATATTGAAATTGTAATTTCGCTATCTAAACACCAGAGGGAAGTTTAGAAGTTTCAAGTTACGCCCTGCTTTCTGATTCCAGCTTGCATGAGTGCAAGTCCGCCATCCCGTGGCCGTTTCAGATAATGCGCTCTAATTGCTAATCTTTTTCCCTTGGGATGTATTGAATTAGCTGTTTAAATTCTCAATAATTATTTGCATTTACAGCTTTGCTCGTGCGAATATTATTACAGGGAAACAAAATTTTCCCTGCCTTTGACTGTTTACATTTACTTTGAGTTTGGTTCAAACACGATTTGAATTAAAATGTAATTGTTTAATAGTGGAAATCTAGATGTTTCAGGTCAACTACTGATTGACCCACTTAGAAGGTAAGCCATCTAGTGGCAGTCCCCTGTTAAATCGACTAACAGACCTCTGTCTTTTCCATTCTGTTTTGAAGTGCATGTCCACTTTTACCCTTTTTGATTAATCTCACCCTGTTTGATTAATTTCATAATTATTAATGATAACTTACAAGCTATCATGGGTTATTATAGGATATTATTCAGATTTTCCTTTTAATTCTTACATGCTTATTTTAAATTTTGATTTAAACCAGTTTTGAATTTTTAATTTGAATTAAGTTTTCTGCTCAGCAGGTTAAAGACAGAGAAGCAGTACTTTCCCCCCCTTGTGGTGAAAACCAGCTACTCCTTCTCCCTGGTTTCATTCCTGTCTTTTATTTAGATTTTTATTATTTTTCTTCTCTCTTTTGGCTTAGGTTATTTTAATAATTACCATTATTATAATTCCCTTTCTTTGTTTTATCATTATTAGGTAAAGCTGTTACCTTTCCTTTCTACATAGTTACTCAATTGATGTTAAACAAACCAAACCTTAATTAACTTAAAGTTTCCTTTGTTCATCCTTTGTGTATTTGATTGTAGAACTCCCTTGGTGATTGGACAGTCATCTCCGGTTTCCAGTGAGCAAGGGGGCCGACCGGCGTTACCAACACTGGCTGTGAGTGAAACTCGGTCCCTCTTATCTCTGTTCGTTTGCGGCACGCAGTGGAGACATCAGCAATTTGGCACTCCAACGGTGATCAATCAGTCCAGCCGACACACGACGCAATCTCTGGGACCAGTACCTAAACCGGGGGCTAAATCGGGGCCCACTTTCTTTTCGAAGAGAGGGTTCTGGGGAACAGCCCAATTTTGTAGTGCTGTCTGGCGGTTGACATCTTGGTGTTGCCGGTTGTGTTAAAAGTCACAAGCTGTTTGAGAGGGCGCAGCGTCAGAGTAACAGAGGGCCAGGGACACTGCGGTTGAGTGTTTGGGAGCGCCAGGGAGGCTGACCGTGCCGCTGGATTCCACGCAGGTGAACCAAATGTGATAAAACCCATCCACTTATTATAAGCCACAGAATATTAGATATTCCCCCGGATATATTTTAAGTGTTTGACCCTTTTGCTTCTTTAAGCCACACCATATTTCTAGGTTTCCTACCCAGATAGCCCACTCACCTGTTGGCCCTATCTTAAAACCTAGCAGTAGGCTTAGGCCTCCTTATTCTCACTAACACATTGTGTTTCTATTGTTTTTATCTCATTTCAAGTGTTGTTTCACTTTGATTTTTTTTTTCCACCCTCTGTTCTGTTGTGATTTGTTTCTTTCATTTTCACATAGAGACAGTAACCTGTGAGCCACCAACGAAGTGAAATAGTAGAGCGACCACCAGCAGCCGGTGTCATCACACGACCCGCTAGGCTACTGCCTCTCAAATCTCCATTTCAGGTCCTTCGTTGACCCAAGTTAATTGGCTACTTAACTGTCTGACTGTTTGCATCAGTTAGCCCCAAAATTCTCATAAACGGCACAGCCCGTATGAGTATAGCTCGTTAAACGTAGAACAAACTTGCATTGGTCTTTTTGTGTGTGTGCTGTGCTTCTCTCACCGACAGAGAGTCAGGATGTTCCAGGCATCCAGTCCAGCAGTCCATGGGGGCCACCTCTCGACATGCTTGAAAGCAGTGACGACCCCCTTCCTGCCCAAGGATGCCAGTAACCTGCAGCACCCAGAGCAACTAGACACCGAGCTAGATGAACTGACGGCACACGATCCAACCCAAAGCGACTACTACAAAGAACTCACCAGGATCTTCGGAAGCCTAGTTCACATTCTCGTCGCCCAGGCACGGCTCAGTGAACGGAGCAACATCGCGGAGGAGGCCTGGAAGGACCAGGCCCCAACCCAGAGTCATCTTGATCAGCTCCTCCTCGAGACCCAGAACCAGCGCGAGAAAGAGGACGACACAGATCCAGAGCTACAGAAAGGAGTTGAAAGACTTCACAATGCCCTGCAAGATCTTCGCCTCGACACAGATCAAAAAGAACAGCTGGAGAGAGAAGCCAGAAAAGAACTCAACAAAAAACTCCAGCGAGGTGACGCTCTCCTAAAAGGAGCAGAGACTGAACCGAAAGAAAGAGACTATAAAACCTGGGCCTGCAAAACACACTTGCAAGCGGCCCGAGCTAATATCAACGAGCTTACTCTGCAGAGAGATGAGCTCCAAGATGAACTTGACACTGTTCACACAGAACTGAGACAATCTCACAGATTACAGAGTGGCTGCATCGGAGAAACGCACACCACAAAGTTTCTCCCGGCCCGCCACTCCAACCCTTTCAGCCAAGAACCCAGAGCTGAAAAAGGGGGTGTAAGCTCACTTCTAACGAAATCACCAGCCAGCTTACAAGAACACCTGTCAACAACGGAGGGGAGAGAACCCTTCCAGAGAACGCATGTCACTAAACCCTGCACTGCTCACAGAGAACTTCACAAGCTAGCCAGAAGCATCTCTACATTCAATCTAGATCCTGCAGGAGGACATGACGTTCATGCTTCTTTACAAGCCATTGACTTTCATTTGCAAACTGTCGCCAACGTGACAGATGTGAACACATTGTACCTGTTAAAAATCACGTCCAGCCGTGATGTGCAGTGTTTTCTGGATCGTCAACCAGAGACTGTCAAAGCGTGCTACCAGCAACCGCTACAGACTTTGATTCTTGAATTCTCTGATCCAAACTCAGACCATGGGCTCCTTATTGCTATGGACCTCAAACAGGGCCGATTTGAAAACCCACAGACTTTCTGTAGTCCGCTACGAAAAGCCTACGTCGGAGCATGCAACGAACCAGGTATGGAACAGGATGTCAACTTAAAAACTCTGTTCCTCCTAAACCTACATGCCAGTTGGAGTTTTCATCTCAGAGTCCCAGCGTGTCCACGTAACAGGACTACACAAGAGTTACGAAACTTAGCCCACAAAGCTTGCACCGAGCAAAAGACTATTTGTGAAAAGACTGTGAAAAACCCCAAAATCTCTGTCTCTGAACACTGCTTGGAGTTATCCCTAGATGGCGCCCTACAACACCACAGTCACATACATTTTCACAGAGAGTCAATACCGTTCCAAGCCAGCAGAGGGCAACACAATCGTGGTGGTGCTCATCCAACGCACCAGAGCGAGCGATTCCTACCAGCCAGGACACAAAGCCCCAACAGCCGGCAGTGGAACCACTCTCGACACGACACTGGTAAGCTCAACCCTGAGCCCAGGTCAGAAAAACACAGTGCAGCCACGTCTGAGACAGCAGAGATCCTGAGGGTGCTGAAAGAGCTTCTTCACATGAAAACTCACAAGGAAGATGAGCCAAGCACCCAGAACACTGCCTGTCATCTACAGACCACAGAGCTAACCGTCACAGCACAAGGTGACAGCATCACCCAAGCTCCACAGCTGACAGCTGCACACCCTGAACGAGACAGCACAGGTCCTCACACCAGGTACCACAAACACAAGGTACCAGAAAATGCTGTTTTGACTACCTGCCTTCGCAGCGAGCTACACAAGACCGGTCCTCACCACCCACTGATCATCACACCTGCCCTGATGCCAACATTCCTGGGCAGCCTTGTCAAAAAGGGGGTGGACCGAAAAGGAGTCAGCAGGGAAGACCTGATCGACACAGGATTTAACCTGACGGTGATCCCATCTCACCTTTTCAAAAGACTCCAATTTGAAGCTAAGAGACAATATCGAACTCTTACACCTCAAACTTATGAACTGAATGTACAGGCGTACAGACAGAATGACATCCAGTTTGAACAGGTTGTTTCCATTCACCTGACAATCGTTCTGATGAGTCTTATACGTCCAATGTATGTCCCACCAATGAACACTCATACATTTCTCATCGACAAAGACCTGCTAGAACACTTTGACCCTTTTCTGAACTTCAAACAGCTAAAAGACTTTGCTCAAGTGTGAGAACCTTTAATTCCCACAGAGCCAGACGGTCAGGTCACAGAGGTCACGGGAACCCCAGCAGCCAGCCATGAGTACAACACCCTTACGACAAGCTCAAGTTCATGCCTCTGTACCCTAGACAACATACATGGTACGGTGGTACCAACTTACACCAAAGGGGTCGCTGTTCGGCTTAACCTGCAATGTGTTCAAACCTTACACCACACGCTGGGTTTCTTCCAATCCTCACCTGAATGTGTGGAACTCGGACTCACACTTGCAAACAACAAGCATGTCAAACACCAACACCTGTTCCAGCAATGTGATAACATCACAAAAACACACAATGTGATCGTGTACTGGAAGAAGGCAAAAGGACACTCGAAGATACCAAGTCTAGGCAAGGACTTTAAAGATCACACTGACACCCTTGCCAAAACTGGCACACTAAACAACATTCTGTGGTCACTCCCAACCCACCCACCCACATTCAAGGTTGAAGTGATTACGCACAGCATAAGAACTTTGCTAGCTAAACTGCCTACCTCAGAATTGCTTACGCTGGCTCCGTTGTCTACACAGACCAACAAAGCGGACATGCGGGCTTCTGAAACCTCGATAATGACTTTGCTTTACCACCTCTCAGACCCCTCCATCCACCCTGACAACCAGTCTACAGTCCCTGACAACCAAAGCCCCAGACCACTGCATGATACACAAATCATGCTACGTGCACAGAACAATATTGTGGGTTGTGCACCGTCTGACATCACAATGCCAGGGCTTGTAATGCCACGGAGCAAAAGGGGGATAATGCCAATATATTTCCATGACGCAGCATGTGCTGCACCACGCAGCACCAGAGCCACTGACAAAACACTGAAGCAAGCGTCATGCCAGCAGCAAGATGTGGCAAAACATGGGCGAGGGCGAGCTAAACCCAGTCGCCGCCCACTAAGCAAAGAGGCTGCCCTGTCCGACCAAAGACAGCCCTCGTTTGTTTCTTTCTCCCCTTTCTCTCTCTCTCTCCCTATTATCTGTACCAGGATGCTGCTGTGGTTTGCCGTGCCGTACTGTCAGCCAAAGAGAGGACAACTGCCACCGAGAAAACCGCTGAGACTCCTGATCACCGATGACAGGACACACTACCCCAGCACTGTAACGGAACAGCTGTACAGCTGTACAAGGTTCCGATGGAGAGAGGACTCCCTCACTCACACTGAGGCCGATGTCAAACACATGTTCAGCCAACATGAGAAAGTGACTGTTACACAAATGGAGTTAAGTGGACACCACCACCGCTCCAAACAGTTCCCGGGAGTTTTGCTTAGAGCCGCTGCTGCCGCCAGAATGTTTAACATTGTTATGTCCAGTGTTAATGCAGCGAACCAGACCGTAAACTCCTTGAAACCACTGTTTACTGTCTTCCAGAAGAACTTTACCCAGACTCAGCTGTTTACAGCGTTAACAACAGACATGCTGTGGGAGGTTAGCTCCTCCAATGACAGCCTAACCACGAGTAAAACCCCACCATACATGACACCTTTAAGCCTTGTGTCAACTGTGCTGTCTTACGCCATCGCCATGCCAGCTGACCTGCTACAAATACACCTGGCCAACTCTCTGGATAGTGCCATCCTTCGGCACGTCAACCCCAAACAGAGAGAAGTGAATGTGCTCCTGAACCAACCCATCAGCGAGTCAAGCCAAGTCTACAGACCTAAAGACATTGTCAGTGTCAGGTTTTGGAAAAGCAACACCCACATCAAGACGCACATTCCAAATGTGGTGGCCTACCATGACAGCGACACACAACTGTACCTGGCCTCAAACATGCCCATGTGTACTTTGTCCAAAGACATTCATTATCTCTGCCTTAGCAAACCCTTCCTCAGACACAACTCTGAAGGAATCTGCGAGCTGCAACCCTGGGTCAGCGATACGCGCTGCCCTGCCGAAGCCAAGCCTCTTACACAAGTCACAGAAACGCAAGCAGAGATTGTGGGTAACAAATGGCTCGTCAACACTCCTGTGCGCTCAGCTACACTGAGCTACAACCAGCATGACACCGCCACCCGCGCCAACCTGCTTGACCAAGTACTGAAGGATACCACCCAACACATTGACATCACTCCCGTCGACACAGCCCTCCAAGCACAGTCTCGACAGCCCGTTCTGAACCCGTCATCTGCGGTCCGAGCCTGGACTGCTCCCGACACCGCACTGTGCATCTCCACCGTCATTGGTCCCGCCCTTACTCTTGGTGTAACCTTCATCCTATACAGGATACTCAACGAGATGAAAACCTCTACAGCCAAACTCACGACAACTGTGGCTGGAGGTCTCCGATGAAATCCCCGGAAAAGGGGGTGCCAGGTCAAAGACAACACCGAACCTCATCAAGCTGAGTCCTCAGCTTCAGGAACCACCTGCCATCATGACCCACCTGCTACATGACCATCACGATTCACCTGTCATCTGCCCATCCTGATGATTGCCGTCCGATGATGTCCACACAGGGACTTCATCTGACGAAAGGGGGAGATGTAACAGATATGCAGGTCAGCGATTCATGGGTTAAATTCTGTTTTACAAATAAACCCTGGCCTGGCCTGGCGCCAGCCTGGCTGGACTTAAATTATTTTACGATACCCATGCGAGCCTCAAAGGGGACATGAAAACCCCCACATTCCTGAACACACACACACAAGCACACACACACAAACAAACCTTCCTTAAGGTTCTGTATCTTCATAATTTTATTAATATGTATTTTGAATGTTTGTGTATTGCATAAAAATGGTTAATCCTGTGTAAATGGTTAAAGTGCTGACTTATAAGTGGAAATGTCTGAATTCAGTCTAACTCTTTCTCAAGAGAGCCATGTTTTCTGCAACCCCCTCTCCTGACCAGGTCGTAAAGCTTTATGACCCCACGGGGCAACAGGAATTCTAACCCTTACAAAAGAATGGTAAAATATTACCTCAGACGTAGTCTAAAAGTACATAGTATTGTTTTTGTTAGTGCTTTGAGATGTTTCCCATATAAATTGGGACTATTTGCAGTGTTATCATGTGTTAATCAAATCTTTAAATATGTGTAATTCTGCATTTGAATGTAACTTCATGTTTTGATCATTTATACATATGTTTAGTATCGTTGTGATCGTCATGTTCTGACAAACCCATTTATCTAGAGCAAAGTAATGAAAAATGTAATCTGAATTACAAACTTGCTAGAATAATCCCTTTACGAAATCTCAAGTCCTAAATCATCCAGGGGGGTTGGTTCACGAGACAAAGGAACTTTCCCTCCACTTTAGATCTCGGATGTTCATTGGCTGTTTACGCAAAAAGGGGCGGGAACCATCTCAATCTATAAGGGTCGACCGAACAAGGCCCGCCTAGTGTTTTTAGTTTTTCTCGTTCTTCCGACCTGTGCGTTCTCGGACACGTCGCTCCGCGCGGCCTCAGGCCGCGCTTGGTTCTCCTCCCTCCCCCTCAGCACACGGACTGAGGAGAGGAAAGCCATTTTCATGGCTCATTTGGAAACTTTCATTTTCGTTGTTTTGTTTTCTTTTCTTTACTAAGTTTATTCAACTATTCGCCTCTCCACACAAGGAAGACGAATTCTGGAACATTGTTTGTTGAACTTTTCAAACACCGCGCGAAGATGTACGAACATCTCTTTGCAACAAAGGACCACGTGACTCCACGCTCACGCCAAGATCCAGCGCAGCTTGCGCGTCACACGGCCTCCGGCCCACGCGCGCAGTTTTCAAAGGACCACATGACAACACACGTGCGTCGCCGGTACCACGCTCACCCACTGGGCCATGCAAGTATCGTTTTCTATGGAGATTTAAATGCTGCTTTAAAGTGTTGCTATTATTTGATTCGTTGTTGGTTTCACTAAGGTTTACTGACTGATTTTCATACCTGAGCTCATTCTGTGATCTCTCTCGCTTTCTCCATCTCTCTCTCTCTCTCTCTCTCTCTCTCTCTCTATTTGGATTCTGTTATGTCTTGTAAGTTTATTGTCTATTTTCGTACGCATATTTACTCTGTGTGATTTGTAGTTTGATGTATTATTAGTTTAATTATTAAAACCCATATTTAAATGATTGGCTTGGACTCCACCCCACTCACATTACGAGTCACTGAAATGTTTTGGTCTTTAGCTACAAGCTTTAAATTTAGAAACTAAATTTATCATAATGATAGGATAATGTTTTCATGGCCAGAGAATATTTTTCCTTGAATTATAAAAAGTGATAACGTTATTGGAAATTGAAATTCAATCTGGTTTGCTGGACAAACCATATATTTGATTTGCAGTGATTTACAGTAAGAGATATCACAATAATTGATATGAAGAATAGAATATTGACATATTAATGAGTAAGTTACAGTGCCCTGTGATTAGTTATTGGTATAGACAATTGAGCTATTTTTCATGATCAATAAATTTAAATGTAACTGTCACCTGAGAGCTATATTAATCATATTCCTGATTAATTATTCAAATTCCCTATATATCATTTGAGTTAATTACTACGTAAAACTCATTGTTGTTACACAGTATTAAATCTAGAGTATGATTTCGACAATGAGTAGGACCTGAAACGTGTTGTCTAACCCCAGTAGAGTTCAGAATGTCTATAAATGCTGATCCCAATGCATCTTTTTCATTATCAGCATGGATATTAAAATCACCAACTATTAAAACTGTATCTGCAACCCGAACTAACTCAGATGTAAAATCACCAAACTCTCTAATAAAGTCTGTATGGTGCCCGTGCCTGTATACAGTAGACAGTACAGACATAACAGGGGATTTATCATTAACAAGTGTTTCTCTGGATAATGTTATATATTACTTCAAACGAGTTATACTTGAAGCCTGCCCTCTGAGAAATCCTGAAAACGTTGTTAGAAATTGAAGCAACACCTGTCCCTTTGCCTTTTAGATGTGGCTCATGTTTATAACAGAAATCTTGGGGGGTGGACTCATTTAAAATAATGCAATCATCAGGTTTTAGCCAGGTTTCTGTCAAACAGAGCACATCTATATTATGATTAGTGATCATATTATTTACAAAAAGTTTTTTCGTAGAAAGGGATCTGATATTCAATAAGCCAAGCTTTATCATTTGTTTATCCATATTGCACATGTTTTTTATTTGTTGAACCTCAATTAAATTGTTCATCTCAACTTGGTTTGGACGTTTTTGTATTTTCTAGTTCAGGGAACAGACACAGTCTCTATAGTGTGATATCTAGGTGAAAGAGTCTCTATGTGCTGAGAATTAGCTGACCTCTGTGACGTGAGGCAGCTAGCAGACGGTCGGTTTAGCCAGTCTGTCTGCTTCCTGACCTGGGCCCCAGTTAGTCAAGAATAAACACTAAGACTCTTTGCCATATTTCTAGAGAGAAGAGTGGCACCACCCCAGGAGGGATGAAGACCATCTCTTTTCAACAGGTCAGGTCTGCCCCAAAAGCTCGTCCAATTGTCTATGAAACCTATGTTATTCTCTGGTCCCCACTTAGACATCCAGCCATTGAGTGATGAAAATCTGCTCTGCATCTCGTCACCACGGTAAGCACGGAGGGGAACAGAGCATATCACAGTGTCTGACATCGTGTTTGCAAGTTCACACAACTCTTTAACGTTATCTTTAGTGATCTCTGACTGGCGAAGTTGAACATCATTAGCGCCAGCATGAATAACAATCTTACTGTATTTACGTTTTAACATTAGCCAGCACTTTTAAATTTGCCAAGATGTCAGGCGCTCTGGCTCCCGGTAAACATTTGACTATGGTGGCTGGTGTCTCTATATTCACAATCCGTACAATAGAATCACCAATAACTAGAGCGCTTTCATCAGGTTTCTCAGTAGGTGCATCACTGAGTGGGGAGAACCTGTTTAATGTTTTGATCGGAACAGAAGAGTGTTTTTTTTACACACAACTACGCTGCCTCACTGTCACCCAGTTGCCCTGCTGCAGGGGCTCTGCTGGAACCGGACAATGTACAGGAATCCCTCAGCTAGACGCATCCAAAGCCGTATCTAGAGCCCTAACATTCTCACTGTCCTCAATTAAAGTTTGGATGCATGTCTCTAATTCTGAAATCTTCTCTGTTAGCCTAACTCTTTCCCTGCATTTATCACATGTGAATCCTTCATCTGCGACAGAGATAGATAAACTGTACATGTGCCAAGAGGTGCAAATAACAATAGCAGGAGAAGCCATTACTCACTGTGCTTGATTAAATATTCTTACTGCGGTTGTTTGATGAACTTGTGAAAAACTGGAGCGAGAGAGAGGAGAGGAGAAAAGAAAACAGCAATAGGTTCGAATGAAAACGCTAATGACAAGCTAACGAGTGCTAACGCTTTGCAGGTGTACTGCACTCACGGATATAAAATAAAAGTGAACGATCAAAATTAACCTGATAAGATTGATCGATAATATCAGAAATATGGTGTGAATTAAGTTATATTTATCACTTAAAAACAAAGAGTGATAGTAAGATAAAGATACTAGAGAAATAAATAATAATAAATAAAAACAGCTACACGGAGCTACGTTTAGCTACAGAAGGCAAACAGGACGTAGAGAAAAGACTGTCCACTGTCAGGGAGTGGAACTCACAGGCACAGGGGTTTAGACAAATTTACCAATTCGTATGCATTTTACGAGGTGGCTAAGAACGCGGGACTCTGGATGTGGGACTGTAGATGCAGCAGGCTCAGGCTCCGAGTCTGAAGCTTCATAATATTATGGAAGGAATGACTTCGTTCCTCCTCTGGTAAATTCAGCTGCTGAGTTCATGGTGGGAGCCAAAATATGGCAGGACTTTTACTCTTTGGACCCTGGATTTCCCACCTCTGGTCAAAATGCACAGACATCATTATGTAAACATACCAATGGGTGCAGTGCTGGGAAGAATATTTATGATTTTTTTGTCTCCATTAATAACAACATTTGTTAATTTTCTGTAAAAAGAGAGAGAGAGAGAGGTTTTGTAGACTTTTTTGTTTGTTTGTTTTAAAATTCTAAAATTATTCTGAAATTCACATTGAATCATTACTGTGTAAAAAGCTGCAGCTCAAAAGGATTTAATGGGTTTTCCAAACGTCCGCCTGCGTGACGAACCAGTTTGTCACAGGAAAGTTTCTTCGGTCTCTCACACTGCCACACCGTTCCTGTTTTTATATCCTTATGCTCACAGCAGCAGTCGCCTTTCCTCCAATTTCCATCTGCACCCCACTTAATATTACATTCTACTATTTCACTGATCCTGGTTTTATTGGGTCCTGGCCCTTCAAAGTATCCATTGAAGTGGGTGCGTGGGAATGAAGACTCCATGTATTTTTTAAGAATCTGCACAACCTCACTGGAGTGCTCTAGACGTACAAACACTTGTGCCTGACCTTCCCACGGCAGAAGAAGTTCAACAGAGTAAGTCCCGTTATGATGATCCACAACCTCCCCATAAACACTCGCCTTTAAGATAAATAGAAAATTACAAATTAAATGCAAAAAACTAGTGTATGTTGGTAAAGTACATTTTAAAGCTTTTAAAAACAAGCACAATATGTAATAGTATGCAAATAAACTACTGTCTCAAGTGAAACAACATGACAAATTGCTGTATAATGATTTTATTTATTTGTATATTTTCAAAAAAAAAAAAATTCAAAAATAATATATTATAAAACAAACACACCTTTAGCTCTGCATTGAAAAGTTTCGCTTTGAAAAAATCTCCTCCATATCTTTTCAGGTCCTTGTTGTGGTCTCTGGCTGTGATAATAACAGAGATCTTTTCTCCCACTTGGTAACTCTCTTTGAGTCCCACAATAGAGAAAGTTGAGTGAACTGGACTTGTGCTCTGATTCAGATAAGTGATTTCTTGATCTGGAATAGGCCAGTCAATAGCCTTCTGTAGTCTTTCCCACTCCTCATCACTGATTCCCATGTCAAACGCAGATATTATGGATGAACTGTTATTGCGAGGAACTGTTTTAGGTCTGGGGGGCTGAAATTGTTTGATGTGGATCCCACCATTCAATGCCCATAGAGCCTGAGAGAGAACCAAGATATCATTCACAACAAATTAAATTTTTTATGTAAATGTCCCATGTTCATTTTAGGTACAAACACACTTTTTGGATAATACTACAAAAGATGTAGATCTGTAGATGGTCTAAAACCATGCAAAAACTGTGAACGGGCTGGGTTCAAAAGCACCAAGTAAAAAGTTTCCTATATACAACAATCAAAATCAAACAGCAAGTTGCTGCTTATCAAATGTTCCATTCACTTCCCGACTTCTTATTATAAGAGTACTTAGAGGTGAAGTTTACTTTAAAGAACAGAAACTTTTTCAGTTTTAACATACGTTCTCTACCGGCTTACAGGTGCAGTACGTGATTTCAGAATTGTGCTTTTCCACACTGATAAAATGATTTTGTGGTGAAGTAAATACTACATAAAAACAAGTGTAATTTCTACATTAAATTCTTTAGTTAAGGCAAGAATAATAAAAAAAAGTAAATTATACGTTATTACTCAATTAAATCTTGTAGAAATTAAAGTTGGAACTCATATGTGGACCATTTGTTATGTTTACAAGGATTCTTTAAGTAAAAATCTAAGTTATGATCCCATATTTCGAATCATGCACTGGGGCATGAATAATTAAAAATGTTAAAATTTTCACAGTTTTTTTGAAAAAAAGTTATGTTACTAAACCTAACATCAAAAGCAACCATAAAACAGGGTAAATACTGTTTTATGGTTGCTTTTGATGTTAGGTTTAGTAACATACTTTTTTGTGACATCTGAAGTTTATTTTCTACTCAAAATTACCCATTCATACTCATATACTATTAGTAATGGGAAGATGAAGCCTCATGAAGCTTTAAGCTTTTCAGCCAAGTACACTGAAAAAAGTAATAAGTAAATTTACTTAATTTTTATTTGGCAAGTTTTTGCACAAGCATTTTTCAAGTAAATTTAACACATTTGGAAATTAAGTAAATCTACTTAACTAAGTTAAGTAAAAAAATAAAATAATAATAAGTACATTTTATTGAGTAAAATTTAATTAAATAATATTTAATTAATGCATTTAGCAGACACTTTTATCCAAAGCAACTTACAGTGCATTCAGGATAACAATTTTCACCTATCATGTGTTCCCGGGGAATCGAACCCCCAACCTTGCACTTGCTAATGCAATGTTCTATCACTGAGCTACAGGAACACTTCAAGATCTGGTGAAAAATAAGTGAAAATTTCACTTACTTACTTTTTTATTTTGGAAAAGTTTTTACACTAACAAAAAACCCAACAGATATTCTAGAAATTTCTAAATGTAAAATATTTTTTTTCAAAACAGTTTTATCAAATGAGGGTAAATAAGTCTCTCACTTCTGTCCCTTTAAACCAGTTTACAGCAAAGACAGCATGAAGGACTGGATGCACATGATAAATATTCTGCAATTAAGAAAGCAGACAAAAGAAATAGCACTGTAAAACCCGATAAGTAAACTTTACTCAAACCGTTTGAGTAAATAGATTGCCTTGATTTAAACCATGTAAATTTTAAACCTTTGCATTTAAGTAATTAAGTGATTAACTAAGTGCTGAATGAGAATTAGTGATGAACAGCTGTTAACAAACAGAATCACTGAAGAAAAGAGAAACACAAGAACTACTACAACTGACTTCAGACACAGCCTTAGATGAAATCAACTGAAATAAAATACATGAAATCTCTCAAGATCTGATTAAACAACTACACAAACAGCATCACCAGCTCCACTTATTAATAACCAGACTGACTTTATTTCTGTCAGACGTCTACAGAATATCTTATTGAGAATGAACTAAGGTTTAGATGTTGATTAATTGTTTCATTTGAAGTAACCATGTTAGAGATCAGTGTTTGCTTTAGTTGGGCTCTTGACCCTTGATTTCTGTCTTAGTCTTTTCTCTGGCTGTTATAACCATGTGTTTCTAAAACATATTTGTTGTAACTCAAAAGCCCAGAAGAAATATCATCAGGTGTTAACCTGTACCTAGGTGTAGGCTGTTATACTTTATATTGGTGATGATAATCATCAATTATTTATCTGTATTGAGTCTAATGAAGTAGGTGTTGTGTAATTAGTAGAAGTGATTCTAGTAAAAGTGACACTAAGAGCCAGTGATTCTGTGATAATCAGTTAATATAAAAATGACTTTCTAAACATTTTGTACACATACATTTTTTCTTCTATGCCAGTAATTGGTCAAACACAGAGATCAATAATCAGAATATGAACCTCTACAATGGTGATGAAAAAAAAACATGCTGCAATGCATTCTGGGTACTATTGTAGTACAGAACTCATCCATGGCTCACAGCATGCTCTGCAGCATTTTTTTATGGTCACCATTGTTGAGGTTCATATTCTGATTATTGATGTCTTTGTGTGACTGGTTGACACCGTAGAAGACCACACTGATTGAAAAGTCATTCAGATTAACTGATTTTCACAGAACCACTTGCACTTAGAATCACTTTTACTATAATCAATTAAATTACACAACACTTATTTCATCAGAGATTAAACTCCGTACAGTTCAATAATTGATGATTATCATCACCTATATAAAGTATAACAACCTTACACCTAGGTACAGGTTAACACCTGACGGCATTTCTTCTGGGCTTTTGAGTTACAACAAATATGTTTTAGAAACACACAGTTATAACAGCCAGAGAAAATACTAAGACAGAAATCAAGGGTCAAGAGCCCAACTAAAGCAAACACTGATCTCTAACATGGTTACTTCAAATGAAAATAAATCAACATCTAAACCTTAGTTCATTCTCAATAAGATCTTCTGTAGACGTCTGACAGAAATAAAGTCACTCTGGTTATTAATAAGTGCAGCTGGTGATGCTGTTTGTGGGGTTGTTTAATCAGATCTTGAGAGATTTCATGTATTTTATTTCAGTTGATTTCATCTAAGGCTGTGTCTGAAGTCAGTTGTAGTAGTTCTTGTGTTTCTCTTTTCTTCAGTGATTCTGTTTGTTAACAGCTGTTCATCACTAATTCTCAATCAGCACTTAGTTAATCACTTAATTACTTGAATGCAAAGTTTTAAAACTTACATGGTTTAAATCAAGACACTCTATTTACTCAAACGGTTTGAGTAAAGTTTACTCATCAGGTTTTACAGTGCTATTTCTTTTGTCTGTTTTCTTAATTGCAGAATATTTATCATGTGCATCCAGTCCTTCGTGCTGTCTTTGCTGTAAACTGGTTTAAAGGGACAGAAGTGAGAGACTTATTTACTTGTTTTGAAAAAAAATATTTTACATTTAGAAATTTCTAGAATATCTGTTTCGGGTTTTTTGTTAGTGTAAAAACTTTTCCAAAATAAAAAAGTAAGTAAGTGAAATTTTCACTTATTTTTCACAAGATCTTGAAGTGTTCCTGTAGCTCAGTGGTAGAACATTGCATTAGCAAGTGCAAGGTTGGGGGGTTCGATTCCCCAGGAACACATGATAGGTGAAAATTGTTAGCCTGAATGCACTGTAAGTTGCTTTGGATAAAAGTGTCTGCTAAATCCATTAATTTAATATTATTTAATTAAATTTTACTCAATAAAATGTACTTATTATTTTTTTTTTTTTTTTACTCAACTTAGTTGAGTAGATTTACTTAATTTCCAAATGTGTTAAATTTACTTGAAAAATGCTTGTGCAAAAACTTGCCAAATAAAAATTAAGTAAATTTACTTATTACTTTTTTCAAAAAGTAATAAGTAAATTTACTTAATTTTTATTTGGCAAGTTTTTGCACAAGCATTTTTCAAGTAAATTTAACACATTTGGAAATTAAGTAAATCTACTTAACTAAGTTAAGTAAAAAAAATAAAAATAATAATAAGCACATTTTGAGTAAAATTTAATGAAATAATATTATATTAATGCATTTAGCAGACACTTTTATCCAAAGCAACTTACAGTGCATTCAGGCTAACAATTTTCACCTATCATGTGTTCCCGGGGAATTGAACCCACAACCTTGTGCTTTCTAATGCAATATTCTACCACTGAGCTACAGGAACACTTCAAGATCTTGTGAAAAATCAGTGAAAATTTATCTTACTTACTTTTTTATTTTGGAAAAGTTTTTACTCTAACAAAAAAAGCCCGAAACAGATATTCTAGAAACTTCTAAATGTAAACTAATTTTTTTTCAAAACAGTTTTATCAAATGAGGGCAAATAAGTCTCTCACTTCTGTCCCTTTAAACCAGTTTACAGCAAAGACAGCACGAAGGACTGGATGCACATGATAAATATTCTGCAATTAAGAAAACAGACAAAAGAAATTGCACTGTAAAACCTGATAAGTAAACTTTACTCAAACCGTTTGAGTAAATAGATTGCCTTGATTTAAACCCTGTAAGTTTTAAAACTTTGCGATTAAGTAATTAAGTGATTAACTAAGTGCTGATTGAGAATTAGTGATGAACAGCTGCTGTTAACAAACAGAATCACTGAAGAAAAGAGAAACACAAGAACTACTACAACTGACTTCAGACACAGCCTTAGATGAAATCAACTGAAATAAAATACATGAAATCTCTCAAGATCTGATTAAACAACCCCACAAACAGCATCACCAGCTCCACTTATTAATAACCAGACTGACTTTATTTCTGTCAGACGTCTACAGAAGATCTTATTGAGAATGAACTAAGGTTTAGATGTTGATTTATTGTTTCATTTGAAGTAACCATGTTAGAGATCAGTGTTTGCTTTAGTTGGGCTCTTGACCCTTGATTTCTGTCTTAGTCTTTTCTCTGGCTGTTATAACTGTGTGTTTCTAAAACACATTTGTTGTAACTCAAAAGCCTAGAAGAAATGTCATCAGGTGTTAACCTGTACCTAGGTGTAGGTTTTTATACTTTGTATCGGTGATGATAATCATAAATTATTGAGCTGTATGGAGTCTAATCTCTGATGAAATGGGTGTTGTGTAATTTGATTGATTATAGTAAAAGTGATTCTAAGAGAAAGTGGTTCTGTGGTAATCAGTTAATCTGAATGACTTTTCAAACAGTTTGGTCTTCTACGTTGTCAAACAGTCACACACAGACATCAATAATCAGAATATGAACCTCAACAATGGTGACCATTAAAAAAAAATGCTGCAGAGCATGCTGGGAGCCATGGATGAGTTCTGTACTACAATAGTGCCCAGAATGCATTGCAGCATGTTTTTTTCATCACCATTGTAGAGGTTCATATTCTGATTATTGATGTCTGTGTTTGACCAACTACTGGCATAGAAGAAATATTAATGTTTTTTCTCTACTTCCTGTTGGCCTTCTGTAGCTAATCATAGCTCCGTCTAGCTGTTTTTATTTTATATTTTTTCTCTATAATCTTTCTTACTATCACTGTCTGTTTGTTTCTTTGTTTTTTAAGTTGTAAAATATAACTTAATTCACACTATATTTCTGATATTATAGATCAATCTTATCAGATTAACTTTGATCGTTCACTCTTCCGTGACTGCAGTACACCTGCAAAGCGTTAGCACTCATTAGCTTGTCATTAGCGTTTTCTTTTCTCCTCTCCTCTCTTCTCTCACGCTGCAGTTTTTCACGAGTTCATCAAACAACCGCAGTAAGAATATTTCATCAAGCACGGTGAGTAATGGCTTCGCCTACTATCGTTATTTGCACCTCTTGCCACATGTACAGTTTATCTATCTCTGTCGCTGATGAGGGATTCACATGTGATAAATGCAGGGAAATAGTTAGGCTGACAGAGAAGATTTCAGAATTAGAGACACGCATCCAAACTTTAATTGAGGACAGTAAGAATGTTAGGGCTCTAGATACGGCTTTGGATGCGTCTAGCTCAGGGACTCCTGTACATTGTCCGGTTCCGGAAACAGAGCCCCGGCAGCAGGGCAACTGGGTGACGGTGAGGCAGCGTAGTCGTGGGTCAAAACACCGCTCTTCTGTTCCGATCAAAACATTAAACAGGTTCTCCCCACTCAGTGATGCACCCACTGAGAAACCTGATGAAAGTGCTCTAGTTATTGGTGATTCTATTGTACGGAACGTGAATATAGAGACACCAGCCACCATAGTCAAATGTTTACCGGGAGCCAGAGCGCCTGACATCTTGGCAAATTTAAAAGTGCTGGCTAATGCTAAACGTAAATACAGTAAGATTGTTATTCATGCCGGCGCTAATGATGTTCGACTTCGCCAGTCGGAGATCACTAAAAATAACTTTAAAGAGGTGTGTGAACTTGCAAGCACGATGTCAGACACTGTAATATGCTCTGGTCCCCTCCCTGCTTACCGTGGTGACGAGATGCATAGCAGATTGTCATCACTCAATGGCTGGATGTCTAAGTGGTGCCCACAGAATAACATAGGTTTCATAGACAATTGGACGAGCTTTTGGGGCAGACCTGACCTGTTTAAAAGAGATGGTCTTCATCCCTCCTGGGGTGGCGCCACTCTTCTGTCTAGAAATATGGCACATAGTCTTAGTGTTTATACTTGACTAACTGGGACCCAGGTCAGGAAGCAGACAGACTGGCTAAACCGACCGTCTGCTAGCTCCCTCCCGTCACAGAGGTCAGTTAATTCTCAGCACATAGAGACTCTTTCACCTAGATATCACACTATAGAGACTGTGTCTGTTCCCCGAACTAGAAAATACAAAAAACGTCCAAACCAAGTTAAGGTTAACAATTTAATTGAGGTTCAACAAATAAAAAACAAATGCAATATGGATAAACAAATAATAAAGATTGGCTTATTGAATATCAGATCCATTTCTACGAAAACACTTTTTGTAAATAATATGATAACTGATCATAATATAGATGTGCTCTGTTTGACAGAAACTTGGCTAAAACCTGATGATTACATTATTTTAAATGAGTCCACCCCCCAAGATTACTGTTATAAACATGAGCCGCGTCTAAAAGGCAAAGGGGGAGGAGTTGCTTCAATTTATAACAACGTTTTCAGGATTTCTCAGAGGGCAGGCTTCAAGTATAACTCGTTTGAAGTAATGGTGCTTCATATAACATTATCCAGAGAAACAAATGTTAATGATAAATCCCCTGTTATGTTTGTACTGGCTACTGTATACAGGCCACCAGGGCACCATACAGACTTTATTAAAGAGTTTGGTGATTTTACATCCGAGTTAGTTCTGGCTGCAGATAAAATTTTAATAGTTGGTGATTTTAACATCCATGTCGATAATGAAAAAGATGCATTGGGATCAGCATTTATAGACATTCTGAACTCTATTGGTGTTAGACAACATGTTTCAGGACCTACTCATTGTCGAAATCATACTCTAGATTTAATACTGTCACATGGAATTGATGTTGATAGTGTTGAAATTATTCAGCCAAGTGATGATATCTCAGATCATTATTTAGTTCTGTGTAAACTTCATATAGCCAAAATTGTAAATTCTACTTCTTGTTACAAGTATCGAAGAACCATCACTTCTACCACAAAAGACTGCTTTTTAAGTTATCTTCCTGATGTATCCAAATTCCTTAGCATATCCAAAACCTCAGAACAACTTGATGATGTAACAGAAACTATGGACTCTCTCTTTTCTAGCACTTTAAATACAGTTGCTCCTTTACGCTTAAGGAGGTTAAGGAAAACCATTTGACACCATGGTATAATGAGCATACTCGCACCCTAAAGAGAGCAGCCCGAAAAATGGAGCGTAGCTGGAGGAAAACAAAACTAGAGGTATTTCGTATTGCTTGGCGGGAAAGTAACCTATCCTACAGAAAAGCATTAAAAACTGCTAGATCTGATTACTTTTCTTCTCTTTTAGAAGAAAACAAACATAACCCCAGGTATTTATTTAATACAGTGGCTAAATTAACGAAAAATAAAGCCTCAACAAGTGTTGACATTTCCCAACACCACAGCAGTAATGACTTTATGAACTACTTTACTTCTAAAATCGATACTATTAGAGATAAAATTGCAACCATTCAGCCGTCAGCTACAGTATCACATCAGACAGTGCACTATAGACCCCTTGAGGAACAGTTCCACTCATTCTCTACTATAGGAGAGGAAGAATTGTATAAACTTGTTAAATCATCTAAACCAACAACATGTATGTTAGACCCTATACCATCTAAGCTCCTAAAAGAGGTGATTCCAGAAGTCATAGGTCCTCTTCTGACTATTATTAATTCCTCATTGTCATTAGGATATGTCCCCAAAACCTTCAAACTGGCTGTTATTAAGCCTCTCATAAAAAAACCACAACTTGACCCAGAGAACTTGTTAATTATAGACCAATCTCGAATCTCCCTTTTCTGTCCAAGATACTAGAAAAGGTGGTATCCTCACAATTATATTCCTTCTTAGAGAAAAATGGTATATGTGAGGATTTCCAGTCAGGATTTAGACCGTATCATAGTACTGAGACTGCTCTCCTTAGAGTTACAAATGATCTGCTCTTATCATCTGATCGTGGGTGTATCTCTCTATTAGTTTTATTGGATCTTAGTGCTGCGTTTGACACAATTGACCACAACATTCTTTTGTATAGACTTGAACACTTTGTTGGCATCAGTGGAAGTGCATTAGCATGGTTTAAATCGTACTTATATGATCGCCATCAGTTCGTAGCAGTGAATGAAGATGTATCATATCGATCACAAGTGCAGTATGGAGTACCTCAAGGCTCAGTACTAGGGCCGCTACTCTTCACGCTTTATATGTTACCCTTGGGAGATATCATCAGGAAACATGGTGTTAGCTTTCACTGTTATGCTGATGATACTCAGCTCTATATTTCCTCGCAGCCCGGTGAAACACACCAATTTGAAAAACTAATGGAATGCATAGTCGATATAAAAAATTGGATGACGAGTAATTTCTTACTGCTAAATTCAGAAAAAACAGAGCTGTTAATCATAGGGCCTAAAAACTCTGCTTGTAATAACCTAGAACACTGTCTAAGACTTGATGGTTGCTCTGTCAATTCTTCGTCATCAGTTAGGAACCTAGGTGTGCTACTTGATCGCAATCTTTCCTTAGAAAGCCACGTTTCTAGCATTTGTAAAACTGCATTTTTCCATCTCAAAAATATATCTAAATTACGGCCTATGCTCTCAATGTCAAATACAGAAATGTTAATCCATGCATTTATGACTTCAAGGTTAGACTATTGTAATGCTTTATTGGGTGGTTGTTCTGCACGCTTGGTAAACAAACTACAGCTAGTCCAAAATGCAGCAGCAAGAGTTCTTACTAGAACCAGGAAGTATGACCATATTAGCCCGGTCCTGTCCACACTGCACTGGCTCCCTATCAAACATCGTATAGATTTTAAAATATTGCTTATTACTTATAAAGCCCTGAATGGTTTAGCACCTCAGTATTTGAATGAGCTCCTTTTACATTATACTCCTCTACGTCCGCTACGTTCTCAAAACTCAGGCAATTTGATAATACCTTGAATATCAAAATCAACTGCGGGCAGCAGATCCTTTTCCTATTTGGCGCCTAAACTCTGGAATAACCTACCTAACATTGTTCGGGAGGCAGACACACTCTTGCAGTTTAAATCTAGATTAAAGACCCATCTCTTTAACCTGGCATACACATAACATACTAATATGCTTTTAATATCCAAATCCGTTAAAGGATTTTTAGGCTGCATTAATTAGGGAAACCGGAACCGGAAACACTTCACATAACACCGTACTTTCTACATCATTAGAAGAATGGCATCTACGCTAATATTTGTCTGTTTTTCTCTTGCTCCGAGGTCACCGTGGCCACCAGATCCAGTCTGTTTCCAGATCAGAGGGTCACTGCAGTCAACCGGATCCAGTACGTATCCAGACCAGATGGTGGATCAGAACCTAGAAAGGACCTCTACTGCCCTGAAAGACAGCGGAGACCAGGACAACTAGAGCCCAGATACAGATCCCCTGCAAAGACCTTGTCTCAGAGGAGCACCAGGACAAGACCACAGGAAACAGATGATTCTTCTGCACAATCTGACTTTGCTGCAGCCTGGAATTGAACTACTGGTTTCGTCTGGTCCGAGGAGAACTGGCCCCCCAACTGAGCCTGGTTTCTCCCAAGGTTTTTTTTCTCCATTCTGTCACCGATGGAGTTTCGGTTCCTTGCCGCTGTCGCCTCTGGCTTGCTTAGTTGGGGTCACTTCATCTACAGCGATATCATTGACTTGATTGCAAATAAATGCACAGACACTATTTAAACTGAACAGAGATGACATAACTGAATTCAATGATGAACTGCCTTTATCATTTTGCATTATTGACACACTGTTTTCCAAATGAATGTTGTTCAGTGCTTTGACGCAATGTATTTTGTTTAAAGCACTATATAAATAAAGGTGATTGATTGATTGATTGATACAAAACTATTTAGAAAGTCATTTTTATATTAACTGATTATCACCGCATCACTGGCTCTTAGTGTCACTTTTACTAGGACCACTTCTACTTTTTACACAACACCTACTTCATCAGAGATTAGACTCTGTACAGTTCAGTAATTAATGATTATCATCACCAATATAAAGTATAACATCCTACACCTGGGTACAGGTTAACACCTGATGATATTTCTTCTGGGCTTTTGAGTTACAACAAATATGTTTTAGAAACACATGGTTATAACAGCCAGAGAAAAGACTAAGACAGAAATCAAGGGTCAAGAGCCCAACTAAAGCAAACACTGATCTCTAACATGGTTACTTCAAATGAAACAATAAATCAACATCTAAACCTTAGTTCATTCTCAATAAGATCTTCTGTAGACGTCTGACAGAAATAAAGTCAGTCTGGTTATTAATAAGTGGAGCTGGTGATGCTGTTTGTGGGGTTGTTTAATCAGATCTTGAGAGATTTCATGTATTTTATTTCAGTTGATTTCATCTAAGTCTGTGTCTGAAGTCAGTTGTAGTAGTTCTTGTGTTTCTCTTTTCTTCAGTGATTCTGTTTGTTAACAGCAGCTGTTCATCACTAATTCTCAATCAGCACTTAGTTAATCACTTAATTACTTAATCGCAAAGTTTTAAAACTTACATGGTTTAAATCAAGGCAATCTGTTTACTCAAACGGTTTGAGTAAAGTTTACTTATCAGGTTTTACAGTGCTATATCTTTTTTCTGTTTTCTTAATTGCAGAATATTTATCATGTGCATCCAGTTCTTCGTGCTGTCTTTGCTGTAAACTGATTTAAAGAGACAGAAGTGAGAGACTTATTTACCCTCATTTGATAAAACTTGAAAAAAATAATTTTACATTTAGAAATTTCTAGAATATCTGTTTCGGGCTTTTGTGTTAGAGTAAAAACTTTTCCAAAATAAAAAAGTAAGTAAGTGAAATTTTCACTTATTTTTCACAAGATCTTGAAGTGTTCCTGTAGCTCAGTGGTAGAACATTGCATTAGCAAGTGTAAGGTTGTGGGTTTGATTCCCCGGGAACACATGATAGGTGAAAATTGTTAGCCTGAATGCACTGTAAGTTGCTTTGGATAAAAGTGTCTGCTAAATGCATTAATTTAATATTATTTAATTAAATTTTACTCAATAAAATGTACTTATTATTATTTTATTTTTTTACTTAACTTAGTTAAGTAGATTTACTTAATTTCCAAATGTGTTAAATTTACTTGAAAAATGCTTGTGCAAAAACTTGCCAAATAAAAATTAAGTAAATTTACTTATTACTTTTTTCAGTGTACACAAAAGGGGTTATTTTCTGGAAACTTAATTTGCTCACAATACCACCTGGTGGCCAACAAAAGCAGAGTGTAAAACAAGCAGATATATTATAGACAGAGGTGTAAAGTCCAGGGGTCAGAAAGTAAAAGTCCTGCCATATTTTTGTTCCACTCATGGACTCAGCAGCTGATTTCACCAGAGGAACCAAGTCATGTTTGCTTCAGTTGGGCTCTTGACCTTTGGCCTCTTGTGTTAGATATTTCTCTGCAAAAGTGCATGTGCTGTTATAATACAGTGCAATCAGTGCAGTGCAGAAAATTCTTACTAGCTGCTATTACATGATGAAGTAATTATTAGGCATCAGCCTGTTTATTTTATATATATATATATATATAATTTAACATATGTTCAGTATTTAAATAACCTACATTGTGGAACTGCCACATGCAAATTAACTGTTGGTTTAACAGTGATAATTAATTTGAAATATAATGTATGTAATGCATATACATTTTTTTGAAACCTTATCCTAATAAGACGCACAGACATCATGACCCAGCATATGAATCTCAACAATGGTGACAACCAACAAAACGCTTCAAGCTGAAGTGCATGCTGGGTAACACCATGGTTAAAAAAAAAAAAAAACTCCCATCATGGACTGTAGCATGAATAATTATTGTAACTACTGTTGAGGATCATGTGATAAGTGCTCATGTCTAAAATCCTGAGCCTGTACAATTTTTACCCCAATATTTAAGCATTACAATAATATTTGTTTAATAGGACTTTTGTTGTAGTTCAGTAACAGCTGAGCATCATGTAACAAACCAAAGAGAAACACCCTCATGAATGTCATTTAAAGGTTTTACATGATAAAAGGGCAGTTTAGTTTGCCATTTCAAGCTTTTAATTCAGCAATGTGTTAATATTTACCATGTAACACAACCACAAGTGTTTAAAGGCAAATTACTTTGAATTATTAAAATGGTCAAGAGCCCAACTAAAGAAAACACTGATCTCCATGATGGTGGTGGCATCATTTTAAACAATAAATCATCCAACCCTCTGTAATTCTCAATAACAACAGGTGTTTATCACTACTGCACAATCATCATTCAATTAGTCACCTAATTATCTCACTAACTTTAACTCTTTTAGGACTTGGGATTTAACTTGAGACTCGTTTGTGACTTGAAAGGTATGACTCGTTTCCTCTGGTGAAATCAGCTGCTGAATTCATGGGTGGAACAAAAATATGGCATGCATTTTACTTTCTGACTTTACACCTCTGCCTGTAATATATCTGCTTGTTTTTACACTTGTTGGCCACCAGGTGGTATTGTGAGCAAATTAAGTTTCCAGAAATTAACCATTTTGTGAACCACTTGGCTGAAAAGCTTAAAGCTTCATGAGGCCTCATCTTCCCATCACTAATCACAGCTATCAAAGTGAACGCTTCTATATGAATAGAGAGAGTGGATTATTTACTATATGATGCATTTGTGTTATTACCATCTGTATAAGTGGCCATCAGCACATCAGCATTTATTTGCATCGTAATTCATTGTAAATGCTGCATTTCTAGCAATCTCATGATTTTCTCTAATTGGCAAACAAAGTTGAATCTTTTTTTATTTTTCTTATTATTCTTGTTTTTCTTACTCAAATTATTCTTATTGTATTTTTCTAGTTCTCAAATAAATCACATATATGATGTTTAAGTTTCTGTCTAGTGTTTTATAATTGAAAAAAACTATGCAGTGGTATGTTTACTGACTAAATAGTTTGTAGAAGCCTTCAATACTATTGGGAAATATATTTTTGTATATTTGGGGGGATGGGGGGTCTAGTCATAGTCTCATAAAAAAATATTTGCAGGAGTCTCATTTTTCATGATATCTTATTCAGATTTGAAATAGTAACTCATGAGACACGTGGCTTTCAACCCATTACTTTTCTAGATTGCTCCAGGACTCATTTAATGTATTTTTATATCAAATAAAAAAATATTTAAGTATGGTAAAAAATTATATTATATTATTTGGTGCTAAAAAAAATAAAATGCACTTCAGTGTCTATAATTTTTAATATTTTTGAGCATTATTAAATCTGGTTGATAACAAGCAAAGCCCAAAGGGTCTTCTTTCCAAAATTATGTTTGTAACACAGTGAAGTAGGAAACTGTTACAATTATAAGTTAGATGCACTTTCAGCTTTGATTTCCATAATGGTGGTTCTGGCTAAAAGATTAAATATATTTTTTGTTAAAGTGATTCAATGGGTCAACATATAACACCCAGCTGAATTAATATCAGGTAATTTAAAAAAAAAAAACCTTCTCTTGGTCACACAAACACCAAGATTGAGTGTATGACTCTCAACAATGGTGACATGCTTCATGCTGCAATTTATTCAGGGTACATCATGCAAAACTCATCTGTGGCACCCATAATGCATTGCAGCATGAAGCATGTCACCATTGTTGAGATTCATACACTAATTATTGAAGTCTCTGTGCGTCTAAGCTGAAGTTCAGAGTGAGTCATGAACAATCATGCAACACATCTGATATTGTCATTAATATTAAATTGATTGCATCGGTTGGATCTCTGATAAATCCAGTTGACCAGATTGTTACATGGGAATTTTTTTTTTTTTTTTTTATACCAGTAAGTGACCAACATCACCTGATGATATATTTTTATTTTACTTTCTGACTCCTGGACTTTACACTTCTGTCTGTAATAAATATATCTGCTTTTTGCACTCTTTGACCACCAGATGGTGTTGTGAGCAAACTAAGCCTCCAAAAATTTACTCTTTTGTCAACCATTCACTAAAAAGCTGAAAGCTTCATAAGGCTTCTTCTCGCCATCAGCCATCACTATTAATAAGTTACTGTGAGTTACACAGTAAATGTTTACAGTCCAGAGTGCAGTTTTTTTTTTCCACGGGACTTTGCACTTTTAGTAAAAAAATAAATACAAATTGTCACTGTCAGAATATGTCATTTATTTTAAAGCATTATTTTTCAGTGTTCCCATCTCCACCCCCTGGATCAAATGGTTCCAATTACTTTTGTACATGTTTTTACAACATATAAATAAATATAATTCCTGGTACACAAGTACTTAGTGAAGTGAAAAAAGGTGTTGTTAGCAATGTCCTGTTACACATTTTTACTTGCACAAACCATCCTGAGGGTTGTCACGTGTGATTCCCCCTAACTTCAGAAAACAAATTTCTTTATATGCACATTTAATTTCCAACAAGAAGAAAAAAAGAATGAAATTAGAAAAAGTATTTAGTCAAAATCATTACAGTATTCCCTTGTGGTCCATCTGTTTGGCACAACTGCAAAGCCTGTATGCTAAACAGAAATAATCTTGCCATTTTCTAATATTTAGCCTAAAAATAAAGACCCAACAGTGTAACATATTTAAGAGCTGAGAAAAACAAACATCAAAACAACTCAAATATTTCAAAAAAGTGCAAACGTATATCAAAATTACAACTTCATAGATTCCGACTAAAACTTAATTTACTTTAAAACCAAAATTACAGCTGTTACACCAATTTGTACACATTCTAATTCTGCATGTGTTTGTTATTGATCCTTAAATTATGATTTGTGAATTCAATTGAAACTAAAAAATATATTTCAGAATTCAAAATGAGTTAAATGCCATCACACAGAAATTATGATCTTATTAATGTTATTATTTTAGGGAGAAATAAAATGCTTATTTATCTGATCTTTATTGTAACATCAGCTTTAAAATTGATCATAAACTTACCAAACAGAAAAATGTCCAAATTAAACAAGCCTGTAGTAATGCACATGGTCTTAATCTGCAGACTGATAAAACATATAAATTATCAACTTTAAAATCCGTTAAAACATTAAACATATATTTGACCCATATTGTGAAAAATGTAATAATGTCCATAGACTCATAATTACCTGGTGCATTTGATTTCTTCTCAGACGGCGTGACCATGTCTGTTGTTCTCCTATTTTACGTCAGCTTGTGAGTGAGGAACATGTTTGTACAGCTCTGAAAATGATGAGTTGTATTGAAAAAAAAAGGCAGGACAACGTCAGGGTTTCAACATTTTATTTCTAGATAAATGGAGCACAGAGAACAAGGGCAAAAACATACAGTGGAATATGGCTTCAGGGAAGGGCTAATGCTGTGAATTAATAAATTCCACCAGACAGGATATATTTAAATTTGCATATTTGCATATAAGCAAGGTTATTTTAACCCTCTACGGTACGCATTATGTTCTAACCATGAAATATTTTTTAAATAAGTTTTTATTACATGAAATAGCTGCAATTATACAAATCCATTTTTTTTTCTTTCTTTGGGGGTGGGGTATTTAGGAAATGTTGCCATATGGCAACAGTGAACCACAATGGAAAATGGCCAAAAAAGTAGTTTTCTATTAAATTATGATTATCTTTTCTATTCAAATTGACATTTCTTTTATATATTTATAGACTGTTATACTTGGAACTCATGCAAACCAAAAGTAGGTAGGTTCCTATCATTTAACCTTCAAAATGGTACTTAGAAGTATTATTATAATGCTTGCAAATGGACAAAAAAATACCATATATGGATATCAAATTTGTCAACTTTTTATTGTTTTACATCCACAAAGTTTACAACAACAAAACAAATATTTTTGAAAGTATTTTATAGTTTATTTTAAGTTAAGTAAATGCATGGTAGCTTGGAACATGCACTAATACACAGCAAAATCTCCAGTGTTAATTTAACACTCTGAGTGTGGACTCATATAAACTCTGAAGCAGTGTTAAAAGTAACACTGAAGCTGAGTTGAAGTTAATGAGATAATTAAGAAGTCACTTGAGTTATGATTGAGCATTATTGAAGACACTTGATTTTAACAAGCAGAATCATCAAACGAGAAAATCACAATTTGTGTGTCACCATTAAAGTGGTCAGTGTTTGCTTTAGTTGTGATCTTGGCTTGTGGCTTTTTACTTTTAAAATTTGTTTGGCAAGCAAAGAGCAAAAGTCATTGGGTAGTGATGACTGTACTTTAACGTAATTGTTGTTAGACCTCAGTTACTGAACTAATTTACAGTGTTTTCTATAAATAGAACTTCCATTATTGATTTTAACAGCTTTGATTCCTCAATGAAAGCATCTGCATTTTCTATGCATTGTGTAGCCATCTCTTGAAAGTGATTCTATTTTTTTTTATTATTATTATTATTAAAGAGTCTTTATTTCAGGCACACACAGATATCAAGAATCAGCGTATGAATCTCAACAACGGTGACAAACACCATATTCAGATAAACAGATCTACTCTGAACATCACAAAACTAGATACTAAGAATTCACATAAAAACAGCGAAAATAAAATATAGTTAGAATAAAAAGTTAAAAAGACAGTTCAGCTCATAATTTATTAATGCTGCAATGCATGATGGGAGCCATGGATGAGTTTTAATTGGCTACAACATGCTTTTTTGATGGTCACCGTTGTTGTGATGCTCACGCTGATTCTTGATGTCTGTGTATCTAAACTAAAGAACCCCTTCTTTATGTAGAACTAACTTTTAAAAACATGTCATATTATGCCAAAAATGCTGGATTGCTATCTTTTTTATCCACCTAATTTATGTACACAGTAAAAAAAAAACTGAACTCACGCATTCAGGTCACTCTATGACAATTAGTTCAAACCACAATCAATAGCACACATGATTGCCTTTGCTCTGGTCTCTATGTTATAATTCTGTTACCACAGCCCCACAAAGTCTAAAGAAAATAACTGAAGGTTCAAGATCCCAACTAAAGCAAACACTGACCACTATAATGGTGACACACAAATTGTGATTTTCTCGGTTGGTGATTCTGCTTGTTAACATCAGGTGTCTTAAATAATGGTCAATCATAACTCCATTAACTTCTTAATTATCTCATCAACTTCAACTCTGCTTCAGTGTTACTTTTAACACTGCTTCAGTGTTTATATTAGTCCACACTCAGAGTGTTAAATTAACTGGGCCCGGTTCCCCAAAACGTTCTTATCACTAAGTGGTTCTTAACCTATTCCTTAACCTCTCTCTTAACCTTATGGCACGATTCCCGACAGCTTCGTACGCTAAGTATATCTTCTGTAAGTCACACTTTCGTAAGGTTGGTCTGGACCATTCGTAAGCTCTCTCTTAGCGTTGTTTGAGCTCAAGACCCTACTGTACAGCAGTCTTTAGAAATCAGCGCAGCGAAGTACAAGTCAAACTATGGTATTTTGACAATGTTGTGGCTCAACAATGATTTTATGTTATTTTTTAAGACTCATAATAAATTATGTTCGCAATGGATACAGGCCTATTTATGAAGTTGACTTTATGTGGTATCAGAACTAATATGGTGGTAATTAGCCTAGGCTTTTTCGTAATGTAATTAAAGCGAATTGACAATAAATGTTTTTATAATTAAAATCTGGCAAACAATTTGGCTCTAAATGGCTAAGATCTATAAACGTGTAAGCATCGTGGTGTCCTGTAAGCGACCAACTATGGCAGCCATCCAACGTGTCCTTGTATTGAATCAAAGACGGAGCCGGACGCGGATCCATTTAGTCCATGTTAATTTTTTTTATTCGGCAAAACCTAAGCCCTTTTGACATTTTGCCTGACGTGGCTATATTAAAAAAAAAAAATTGCCTCCCAAGACAGCTCATTATGGAGCTGCTGGACCTTCTCAGACCTGCGCTTGCCAGGCAAACGCGGTGGGATTTTGCTTTAAGCACTGATGCCCAGTGCTACTTTTTTTTATTTCTTTTTTCTTTTAATTTTTTTGCTACAGAGAGATTCATCGAGGATGTGGGAGAGGGCTACGGTCTAATCAAGACCTCTGTGTGGAGGTGCGTCCACACTGTCACCAACGCCCTTCTGCGCCATGCCGGGGATTACATCCTGGTGGATGGCACACTCGTCCCTATCGCCAATCCATCAGTGATTGATCAGGCATAGGCTACTTATCGCGAACGGGATTCGCGGCCATAAACGTGCAGGTTATAGTGGACCATTGGGGTGTGATATCTGACCTCATGGCAAGGTCCAGCAAAACTTCAACTTCCTCTGAGGTAGAGGCTTGGTGCCCTTTTTTACGTTGCTTCCCCAGCATATTCTGTATCTAACTCTCTCTCTTTCTGTTCATTGTAGATAGGTTGCTTTTTATTAAAAACATAAACCAATTGCAATCAATACCGCTTTAAACATAAGTAACTGCAGCTGCTTGCCAATCAATTCTGATTGTAAAGTACCTTACCATTAATATAAAATTGTATTATATAATTTTTATAAGTCGTTAAACCCATGTCAAAAGGGGCACAAGTGGCACAACGGGATAAGGAGGGTGGAAGATTAGCGAGGGATACCCGGTTAGTCTAACCGTCACAACATATCGTGTGAACATATTACTGACAATTTGATAATTAAATGTATAGTCTATATTCTACTGATAAACTAAAATATGTTAAAATAAATGTTACTATAATAATTTGAGGAATATTTCATTTGCATAGAACATGTTGTCTTTCTTAACGCTGTGTTACGAACGACTAACTAAAGGGTCTACTCAAAGACCTAATAAAAGTAACCCGTAACAATTAACAGGGATCCCTCTAAGAAAGATCCCTGGGGTCCCCGCTCTCATCCCCGTTAATCTCAACCACCACACAGGAATTAAAGAGTAGATAATAAATTTATTCAAATAGATAAACAAAAGAAACATCATAACTTCGGGAGGGGCAATATGCCAAAGTAAATTACAATAAACAAAACTAATTTTATATTCAACTAACCTGAAAATCAAATAACAAATAAAACACAAATGCTTACCTCCCTGCCAACATAAACAGGAGAAAACTAACATAACAAACAGGCAGCCACCTCCCTACCAAGCGCCACTTAAACATGGAGGGGGAGCGAAACACCGGACATAAAGCAATATAACAATCAAGCCACTATTTGAGTGAATGGTTGACAACAAATGTCTACAACAGTGATCTATCGCTAACACGGATCACACCGCAAGATCAACTATAAAAACACCAGGAGAGCGGGGAGCCAACGTTTCCTTCCGCCGGATGGCTTAAATACTGCCGCGATCCTTCCAGTCACCAACCAGCTCAGTCCCAATCAGCGACACCTACAATCAATTAAAGAGACAGCGGGAGAGAGAGAGAGAGAGAGAGACAGGGAAACACAGACAGGAAGATAACCTACACACACGCTGCGGATTACCCTGGCAACATGCGAATCTATTCGTAACAGCTGTATTGCACCATCGCGTGAAGTGGAAAATCGATTCATGAGCAATCGATGCCAACTAATTCAGCACCCTCACTTTGAACAGCGCTCTTGTTACGTCGGACGTAAGAGGCAGCGTGTTAAGAGCTTCCTAAGGGACACTTCGGGGAACACACTTAGGAACATAAACAACTTTGGTAAGATATATCTTTTGAGGTCTTCTTAGCGTGCTAAGAGTGAGCGTTATCGGGAAACCGGGCCTTGGATATTTTGCTGTGTACCATGTAGAACATGAAAACATAAAATACAGGTATTACGATAGGCGGTTCCCTGAAATAAAGTGAAAAGTGAAAGTTGTGACATTTGCCAAGTTTGGTAACCCATACTTGGAATTGGTGCTCTGCATTTAATCCATCCAAGTGCACACACACAGCAGTGAGAAGTGAACACACCATGAACACACATACGGAGCAGTGGGCAGCTATATATCCAGTGCCCGGGTAGCAAATGGGGGTTCAGTGCCTTGCTCAAGGGCACTTCAACCATGGGTATTGAGGGTGGAAGAGAGCGCTGTTCATTTACAACCTCCCACCTACAGCTCCTGCCAGCACCAAGACTCAAACTGGTGACCTATGGGTAACTAGTCCAACACTCTGACCATTAGGGCACAGCTGCCCCTCAGTGTGGGTTTTCCCAGTCCATCCATGTGCACCCGTCTCAATCAAACTCATGACAAATTTCATGACATCCCATGAAACTGCAAAAAAGCAGTTCTTTTCAGCTGTGAAGTCACATTTGCTTCACTTCATGTGGACGATCCACCTGCAGCCAGGGTATTTGCAGGTCAACTCTGCACTCTTCCTATGGCCCTTTCCATAAAATATAGCTCTATTAATTTTCTGAAAAGAAGACATAATTTTGTTATTTATACATAAATACTATAGTACAATAAACACTTCAAATCATTAAATACATTACTGCAATTCCACTGTGGTACAGAGTTACCATATGGCAACCTTGATATTTTCTTAAATTACAGTAAAACTATGTTAGACAAAATTGATTTCTGAATTAAAATATCTAATTTACTTACCAAAGATGTTGCAAAAAAATCGCCCTTGAGAAAAGATGTTTAGAAATTAGATTAATAGAGCAATTTCTGGAGCACTTCAACAGGTGTCTTCTGTGTGAGGTTGACCATGGGAAAAAAGAGTTTTGGGAGGACATTCAGTTGTTATGTAATTTAAAAAACAGCACATCATTGGCTACCTTAGGGCCTACCCTTTTAATTCCCATAATGTGATATATCGTAGTTTTTTTTTTCAGAATAACAAGGAAATGAGTATAAATTAATGGTTGCCATGTGGCAACTCCGACCATAGAGGATTAAAAAAAATTATTTAATTATTAGGCAAAAAAAAAATATTTAATTGTAAAAAAAAAAATAATAGCTATTAAAATATAAATAGACACATATTTAAACAACAAAAAACTTTACAGAAAAACTGCTGTTTTATAAATATCTTAAACAGCATGCATGATACAAAGCAATTATATGTCAAACATTCAGCAAAACATCAATAGATTCTGATCTTCTGCTAGACTGAAGCACATGCTCTACTCTTCAGCACAATGGTAACTTCACAAATGCACACTAACACATTAAAGGGGTCATATGAGGCATTTTCAAATGTTCCTTTCTCTTAGGAGTGTTACAAGTTATTGGTAAATAAAGACGATCTGTGAAGTTGCAAAGACTGAAGTCTCAAATCCAACGATATATTCTTTATAAAAGTTAACACTCGTTTAAGATTTAAGATGAAGAAAAAAAACAGCAGGAAACATAATTTAACAGTAATAAACTGTAATTAATTTACAGGAAACAAACTGTAGAAAAACAGTTATTTACTGGCACCCCTGTTTTTTCTTCATCTTAAATCTTTAACCCTTTAAACCCCACAACAAAATCCTCAGTTTTAAATGAACACTTATAATGTGTGCAGTGTAACACTGAGTGTTAGAGTTATACTTAATCAGTGAAGTTAATGAGATAATTCTGTGATTAATTGATGATTGAGCATTAGTGATGAACAGCTGCTGTTAACAAACAGAATCACTAAAGCAAAGATAAACACAATAACTACAACTGACTTCAGCCACAGCCTTAGATGAAATCAACTGAAATAAAATAATTCATCAAATCTCTAAAGATCTGATTAAACAACTCAATCAATCAATCAATCAATCACCTTTATTTATATAGCGCTTTAAACAAAAAACATTGTGTCAAAGCAACTGAACAACATTCATTTGGAAAACAGTGTGTCAATAATGCAAAATGATAGTTAAAGGCAGTTCATCATTGAATTCAGTGATGTCATCTCTGTTCAGTTTAAATAGTGTCTGTGCATTTTTTTGCAATCAAGTCAACGATATTGCTGTAGATGAAGTGACCCCAACTAAGCAAGCCAGAGGCGACAGTGGCAAGGAACCGAAACTCCATCGGTGACAGAATGGAGAAAAAAACCTTGGGAGAAAACAGGCTCAGTTGGGGGGACAGTTCTCCTCTGACCAGACGAAACCAGTAGTTCAATTCCAGGCTGCAGCAAAGTCAGATTGTGTAGAAGAATCATCTGTTTCCTGTGGTCTTGTCCTGGTGGTCCTCTGAGACAAGGTCTTTACAGGGGATCTGGATCTGGATCTAGTTGTCCTGGTCTCCGCTGTATTTCAGGCCAGTAGAGGTCCTTTCTAAGTGCTGATCCACCATCATGTCTGGATATGTACTGGATCCGTGTGACTGCAGTGACCCTCTGATCTGGATACAGACTGGATCTGGTGGCCACGGTGACCTCGGAACAAGAGAGAAACAGACAAATATTAGCGTAGATGCCATTCTTATAATGATGTAGCAAGTACATAGGGCGTTATGTGAAGTGTTTCCGGTTCCGGTTTACCTAATTAATGCAGCCTAAAAATCCTTTAACGGATTTGGATATTAAAAGCATATAAGTATGTTATGTGTATGCCAGGTTAAAGAGATGGGTCTTTAATCTAGATTTAAACTGCAAGAGCGTGTCTGCCTCCTGAACAATATTAGGTAGGTTATTCCAGAGCTTAGGCGCCAAATAGGATAAGGAGTTGATTTTGATATTCTAGGTATTATCAAATTGCCTGAGTTTTGAGAACATTGCGGACGTAGAGGAGTATAATGTAAAAGGAGCTCATTCAAATACTGAGGTGCTAAACCATTCAGGGCTTTATAAGTAATAAGCAATATTTTAAAATCTATACGATGTTTGATAGGGAGCCAGTGCAGTGATGACGGGCTAATATGGTCATACTTCCTGGTTCTAGTAAGAACTCTTGCTGCTTCATTTTGGACTAGTTGTAGTTTGTCAGAGGTGGATACTCCAGGGGTCAGAAAGTAAAAGTCCTGCCACATTTTTGCTCCACCCATGAACTCAGCAGCTGATTTCACCAGAGGAGGAAACAAGTCATTCCTTTCAAGTCACAAACTAGTCTCAACTCAAATCCCAAGTCCTCAAAGAGTTAAAGTCAATGAGATAATTAAGAGACTAATTAAATGATGATTGTGCATTGGTGATGAACACCTGCTGTTATTGTGCGTTACAGAGGATCAGATGCTGATGTTTTATTGGTTAAAATTATGCCACCATCATGGAGATCAGTGTTTGCTTCAGTTGGGCTCTTGACCTTTGGTTTCTTATGTTAGATATTTCTCTGTAAAAGTACATGTGCTGTTATAAAACCATTACTAGCTGCTTTTATATGATGAAGTAATTATTAGGCATCAGCCTGTTTATTTCCAAAACAATTTTATGTATTTATTATTAACAAATGTTCAGTTTTTAAATAACCTACCTTGTGGAACCGTTGGTTTAATCACTATAATGAATACATTTCCTAATGTATGTAATAAATATAAATTTTTGAAATCTTTTCCTAATAAGACACACAGACATCATGACCCAGCATATGAATCTCAACAATGGTGACAATCAACAAAACGCTTCAAGCTGAAGTGCATGCTGGGTAACACCATAGTAAAAACTCCCATCATGCACTGTAGCATGAATAATTATTGTAACCACTGTTGAGGATCATATGATAAGTGCTCATGTCTAAAATCCCGAGCCTGTACATTTTTTTTTCCCCCAATATTTAAGCATTACAATAATATTTGTTTAATAGGACTTTTTTTTTTAGTTCAGTAATTGCTGAACATAATTTAACAAACCAAAGAGAGACACCTTCATGAAGTTAATTAAAATGTTTTAGATGAAAAAAGGGCAATTAAATTGTCTACTTCAAGCTTTTAATTCAGCAATGTGTTAATGTTTACTATGTAACACAACCGCAAGTGTTTAAAAGCAAATTACTTTGAATTATTAAAAGGGTCAAGAGCCCAACTAAAGCAAACACTGATCTCCATGATGGTGGACACACCACAATTATGGGGACAAAGTTTTTTTTTTTTTCTTTTTTTCTTCCAGTTGATTTCATCCAAGGCTGTGCTTAAAGTCAATTGTAGTTCTTGTGTTTTTCTTTTCTTCAGTGATGTTGATTGTTAACAGCAGGTGTTCATCACTAATGCAGAATTATCATTTAATTAATCACTTAATTATCTCATTAACTTTAACTCTTTGAGGACTTGGGATTTAACTTGAGACTTGTTTGTGACTTGAAAGGAATGACTTGATTCCTCCTCTGGTGAAATCAGCTGCTGGGTTTATGGGTGGAATAAACATATGGCAGGACTTTTACTTTCTGACCCCTGGACTCTCCACCTCTGTGTTTTTCAGTAAAACAGTGCATTCTGGGTAATATTCATCGTTTTCGAGAAGGTAGCCTGCTGCTACACTGTAAAAAAAATTTCCGTTAAATAACAGTAATTTTCTGGCAGCAGGGGCGCCAGTAAAGTACCATTAATTTACCACTCTTATTTTTTAACAGTATTTTACCGTAAATTCTACCATGGAAATTAACTCCACTCCCACTGCTTCAAACAGTTCTAGTTTTTAAAACTAGCATTCCTACGATGTTAGTACTATGAACTTATTTCATTTGAGTCCACTGAGAAGGAATATTTCTTAATATAACGATGCAAACACTTAATGTGCAGTAATAAAGTAACTAAATACATGACTTTTACTCAAATCACTGCAGCTCATTGTCATCTACACCGCACATGTATGTGCTGAAGTACTTAACACAGAGATCATCACTGTATCAGCAACTCCACATTTACTGCCCTTATATAAAGCAGCAGAAAATCAGAACTTGTGGCTCATCATTGATTGAAGCACCGGCTCTACTCTCCAGCACAATGGTGAACAACAAAACTACATTAAACTAAACGATCTCTCTTGTGCAAACACACATTAATACAGTCAAGTTCAGTATTTACTCTCATTATCAGTGTATGACTTTGCCTAATTTTTTTTCTATGGATGTTCACAATTATTTTAGTTAAATTAACTTTTTTCATTTGGTAAATCTGACGTTTACATTTTACAGTATATTACTGTTTTTCCTTGACTTAACGGCAACAAACTGTAGAAAAACACTTTTTTTGCTGGCAACCATTAATTTACGGCAAGAAACAGTAGAAAAACAGTTATTTACTGGCAGCAGGGGTGCCAGTAAATAACTGTTTTTCTACAGTTTGTTTCCTGTGAATTAATTACAGTTTATTACTGTTAAATTATGTTTCATGCTGTTTTTTCTTCATCTTAAATCTTTAACCCTTTAACCTGTTAAATGTCACCCCGTCCCGTATACGGGACGCCTTCGTTGACTATACTATATTACAATCAAATCTAATCTAATCTTGACAAACTATATATCGTTGGAAAGGTCTAAGACTCCCAAATATATATTTTACCAATATTTTTTGTTAAAAATTATGTAGGAAAAGTAATAGATGAATTTATGACAAGAGTGCACCCTCAGAAATCTACATTACAAAAGGAGCTTTGACCTTTGTTTAAAAAAAAGACTTCCTCGTTGCCTTTTTCTCTATCACATTTTAGAAATCATCAGAAGTTATATATCACTTGAAAACATAAAATCTCAAAATTCATCCTTCAAAACCCATTTTAAAATCAGACATTGCATTACCATGTAAATGGCACATCAGAATCATGTTACAAAATGTTTTCAGTCATGAATTATAAAAATTTAGGTTTGTATCATGCACATTCATGTCTATCTTCAAAAACGTGAGTGACAGTTAACAGGTTAAACCCCACAAGAAAATCCTCAGTTTTAAATGAACACTTATAATGTGTGCACACTACAGAGTGCTTGAGTAACACTGAATCAGTGAAGTTAATGAGATAATTTGGTGATTAATTGATGATTGAGCATTAGTGATAAACACCTGCAGAATCACTGAAGGAAAGAGAAACACAAGATCTACAAATGACTTCAGCCACAGCCTTAGATGAAATCAACTGAATAAAAGAATACATCAAATCTCTCAAGATCTGATTAAACAACTACTAAAACAGCTTCACCAGATTCACATTACTAACCAGACTGACTTTATTTCTGTCAGATGTCTACAGAAGAACTTATGGAGAGTTAAATAAGTTTAGGTGTTTTTTTTCACTACCATGATGGAGATCAGTGTTTACTTTAGTTGGGCTCTTGAACGTGACTTTTCAACAACTAAGGTTTTTTTTTTTTTTTACATGCTGTAACAATGCGCCTTTAGAACCTGTTATAGCAAAACAAAAGTACACAGAAGAGAAAAAATCTGAAATTGTTGTTTATAGATTGACAAGCACAAACACTATTATTTCTGATCTAATCCCGTATCTCTTCTCTTATTGAATATTGATACTACAGCATAAGAAGGAACACTGCTGAGCCATAAGTTATGAAAGACTGTTAAGAAAATTTCACTCATAATAAAAAAAACCTTTGCTGAAATTTAGACAGAAACATCAAGAATCAGCGTATGAATCACAACAATGGTGACAATCCACAAAATAAATAAACATATCAGTTCTGAACATCACAATACATGCTACTAAAACTTAAAACAAATGCCAAATTATAAGCACATACGAATTCAAGAAAATAAGTGAACAATTCAGGGGCATAATTTATTCATGCCGCAATGCATGCTGGGAATCATGGATGAGTTTTATCCTGTGCTGGTACCCAGCATGCATTGCATCATGAACCTTTTGATTGTCACCATTGTTGAGATTCATATGCTGATTGTTGATTTCTCTCTTTGAGTGTTGTGGAGACTGCTGCCCGAAATATTTTTTAACTAAAACTAATCATTAAATCCATAAATACTGGTTATCACACTACTTTTCAATCTTACAAAATTGAAGAAATAAAAAATATAATATTTCAACACTAAATTAATATTTGATTACTATAGCAACACTTTAAGTCAGTCTAGTAGATCATGCTTGACAGAAACAGCCATAATCACTTGACTCACAAAATTAATATTGCTGTAACAGATGTATCATGAAGATACAAATACAGAAATGAAACAAAATGTAAAGTGCAAAAGTCAAGGGTCAGCAGACCAACTAAAGTAAACACTGATCTCCACAATGGTAAAATCAAACGAAACAGTAACATTATCATCTAAATCTCTGTAATTCTCAGTAAGATCTTTCGATCTCTGATCTCTGATCTGATAGAAATAAAGTCAGTCTGGTTAGTAATGAGTGAAGTTGGTAAATCTTCAGTTGATTTCATCTAAGGCTGTGGCTGAAGTCAGTTGTAGTTCTTGTGTGTGTCTTGTTTCTCTTTTCTTCAGTGATTCTACTCGTTAACAGCAGCTGTTGATCATTGTCTGAATTCACTCATTAATTTTCATTCTCTCTATCAGGTGGACTATATTAGTAAACTCATGTAGGGAATAGTGAATGGTTAAGAGCTGTAAATTACCAGTACTTTACTGGCACCCCTGCTGCCAGAAAATTACTGTTATTTAACGGTAAAATTTTTTACAGTGCACTGTAAAAAAAAATTGCCGTTAAATAACAGTAATTTTCTGGCAGCAGGGGTGCCAGTAAAGTACTGTTAATTTACAGCTCTTAACCATTAATTTACCACTCTTATTTTTTAACAGTATTTTACCGTAAATTCTACCATGGAAATTAACTCCACTCCCACTGCTTCAAACAGTTCTAGTTTTTAAAACTAGCATTCCTACGATGTTAGTACTATGAACTTATTTCATTTGAGTCCACTGAGAAGGAATATTTCTTAATATAACGATGCAAACACTTAATGTGCAGTAATAAAGTAACTAAATACATGACTTTTACTCAAATCACTGCAGCTCATTGTCATCTACACCGCACATGTATGTGCTGAAGTACTTAACACAGAGATCATCACTGTATCAGCCACTCCACATTTACTGCCTTTATATAAAGCAGCAGAAAATTAGAATTTGCGGCTCATCATTGACTGAAGCACCGGCTCTACTCTCCAGCACAATGGTGAACAACAAAACTACATTAAACTAAACAATCTCTCTTGTGCAAACACACATTAATACAGTTAAGTTCAGTAATTAGTCTCATTATCAGTGTATGACTTTGCCAAAAAGAATTTCTATGGATGTTCACAATTATTTTAGTTAAATTAACTTTTTTTTCATTTGGTAAATCCGACGTTTACATTTTACAGTATATTACTGTTTTTCCTTGACTTAACGGCAACAAACTGTAGAAAAACACTTTTTTTTGCTGGCAACCATTAATTTACGGCAAGAAACAGTAGGGGTGCCAGTAAATAACTGTTTTTCTACAGTTTGTTTCCTGTAAATTATTTACAGTTTATTACTGTTAAATTATGTTTCATGCTGTTTTTTCTTGATCTTAAATCTTTAACCCTTTAAACCCCACAAGAAAATCCTCAGTTTTAAATGAACACTTATAATGTGTGCAAACTACAGAGTGCTTGAGTAACACTGAATCAGTGAAGTTAATGAGATAATTCGGTGATTAATTGATGATTGAGCATTAGTGATAAGCACCTGCAGAATCACTGAAGGAAAGAGAAACACAAGATCTACAAATGACTTCAGCCACAGCCTTAGATGAAATCAACTGAATAAAAGAATACATCAAATCTCTCAAGATCTGATTAAACAACTACTAAAACAGCTTCACCAGATTCACATTACTAACCAGACTGACTTTATTTCTGTCAGATGTCTACAGAAGAACTTATGGAGAGTTAAATACATTTATGTGTTTTTTTTTCACTACCATGATGGAGATCAGTGTTTACTTTAGTTGGGCTTTTGAAAATGACTTTTCAACAACTAAGGTATTTTTTTTTTTTTACATGCTGTAACAATGCGCCTTTGGAACCTGTTATAGCAAAACAAAAGTACACAGAAGAGAAAAAATCTGATATTGTTGTTTATAGATTGACAAGAACAAATACTATTATTTCTGATCTAATCCCATGTCTCTTTTCTTATTGAATATTGATACTACAGCATAAGAAGGAACACTGCTGAGCCATAAGTTATGAAAGACTGTTAAGAAAATTTCACTCATAATAATAAAAAAAAAAAAACCTTTGCTGAAATTTAGACAGAAACATCAAGAATCAGCGTATGAATCACAACAATGGTGACAATCCACAAAATAAATAAACATATCAGTTCTGAACATCACAACACATGCTACTAAAACTTAAAACAAATGCCAAATTATAAGCACATAAGAATTCAAGAAAATAAGTGAACAATTCAGGGGCATAATTTATTCATGCCGCAATGCATGCTGGGAATCATGGATGAGTTTTATCCTGTGCTGGTACCCAGCATGCATTGCATCATGAACCTTTTGATTGTCACCATTGTTGAGATTCATATGCTGATTGTTGATTTCTCTCTTTGAGTGTTGTGGAGACTGCTGCCCGAAATATTTTTTAACTGAAACTAGTCGTTAAATCCATAAATACTGGTTATCACACTACTTTTCAATGTTACAAAATTGAAGAAACAAAAAGAAAATTGTGTCATTCACTCAAATATTTCAACACTAAATTAATATTTGATTACTATAGCAACACTTTAAGTCAGTCTAGTAGATCATGCCTGACAGAAACAGTCATAATCACATGACTATCAAAATTAATACTGCTGTAACAGATGTATCACGAAGATACAAATACAGCAATGAAACAAAATGTAAAGTGCAAAAGTCAAGGGTCAGGAGACCAACTAAAGTAAACACTGATCTCCACAATGGTAACATCAAACGAAACAGTAACATTATCATCTAAATCTCTGTAATTCTCAGTAAGATCTTTCGATCTCTGATCTCTGATCTGATAGAAATAAAGTCAGTCTGGTTAGTAATGAGTGAAGTTGGTAAATCTTCAGTTGATTTCATCTAAAGCTGTGGCTGAAGTCAGTTGTAGTTCTTGTGTGTGTCTTGTTTCTTTTTTCTTCAGTGATTCTAATGGTTAACAGCAGCTGTTGATCATTGTCTGAATTGACTCATAAATTTTCATTCTCTCTGTCAGGTGGACTATATTAGTAAACTCATGTAGGGAATAGTGAATGAGGGTGTAGGGTGTGATTTGAAACACAGCCGCTGAGTGTCGACTTTGAACATTGTTAATTTACGATATATAGCAGCAGGCTACCTTCTCAAAAATCATGAATATTACCCAGAATGCACTGTTTTAATGAAAAACATTATGTTACTGTCGAAATTTGGCCGTTTTTTTCGAAAACGGCCAAATTTCGACAGTAACATACTGTTTTTCAGTAAAACAGTGCATTCTGGGTAATATTCATCGTTTGTGGAGTCACTGATACAGTGATGATCTCTGTGTTAAGTACTTCAGCACATACATGTATGCTATAGCTGACAATGAGCTGCAGTGATTTGAGTAAAAGTCATGTATTTAGTTACTTTATTACTGCACATTAAGTGTTTGCATCGTTATATTAAGAAATATTCCTTCTCAGTGGACTCAAATGAAATAAGTTCATAGTACTAACATCGTAGGAATGCTAGTTTTAAAAACTCGAACTGTTTGAAGCAGTGGGAGTGGAGTTAATTTCCATGGTAGAATTTACGGTAAAATACTGTTAAAAAATAAGAGTGGTAAATTAATGGTTAAGAGCTGTAAATTACCAGTACTTTACTGGCACCCCTGCTGCCAGAAAATTACTGTTATTTAACGGCAACATTTTTTTACAGTGTAGCACTTTCATCAGGTTTCTCAGTGGGTGCATCACTGAGTGGGGAGAACCTGTTTAATGTTTGGATTGGAACAGAAAAGCGGTGTTTTGACCCACGACTACGCTGCCTCACCGTCACCCAGTTGCCCTGCTGCAGGGGCTCTGTTCCTGGAACCGAACAATGTACAGGAATTCCTGAGCTAGATGTATCCAAAGCCGTATCTAGAGCCCTAACATTCTTACTGTTCTCAATTAAAGTTTGGATGTGTGTCTCTAATTCTGAAATCTTTTCTGTCAGCCTAACTCTTTCTCTGCATTTATCACATGTGAATCCCTCATCAGTGACAGAGATAGATAATCTGTACATGTGGCAAGAGGTGCAAATAACAATAGCAGGAGAAGCCATTACTCACCGTGCTTGATGAAATATTCTTACTGCGGTAGTTTGATGAACTTGTGAAAAACTGCAGCGAGAGGAGAAAAGAAAATGCTAATGACAAGCTAACGAGTGCTAACGCTTTGCAGGTGTACTGCACTTATGGAAAAGTGAACGATCAAAGTTAATCTGATAAGATTGATCGATAATATCAGAAATATGGTGTGAATTAAGTTATATTTTACCACTTAAAAAAAAACAGACAAACAGACAATGATAGTAAGATAAAGATTCTAGAGAAAAATAAAACAAAAACAGCTACATAGAGCTACGATTAGCTACAGAAGGCCAACAGGAAGTAGAGAAAACACTGTCCCAAGTAGAGAAAACACTGTCCCATTTTCTCAATGCCCGATCTCCGAATATTAGCAGGTTTGGGCCTGGTTAGTACTTGGACAACTCCTAAAACATCTTCACCAGATTCACATTACTAACCAGACTGAACGCTTAAAAAAAATATTTGAACGTTGTTAATTTACGATATATAGCAGCAGGCTATATTCTCGAAAATAATGAGATGAAAATGATGACAACTAACAATGAGCAGGAAAATAGGACAAAGGAATCCAGGAAACTAACGCAAGCAAACTAAAAGCACAAACTGTGACATAGTGTTGCATTGAGACAGTTGACTGAGATGTTTATCAGGTCTGTGAACATAAATATTATTTAAATACATACCTCTAAACAAAATGTCCTTTGTGGGGCAAAAAAAAAAAAAAAAAAAAAAACGGTCGCTCTCCTGAAACGATGCATTCATTGTGTTGTTCGACCTGTTCTGTCTTATCAAGGACTTTGCATGAAGTTTTGGTTATTATTTTTTTTTTTTTTTACTTTTTTGTTTTTTGAAAATAAAGTTGTATAAAGTTGTATTATTAATGCATTTATTGAGTTTGGTCTATTATACATTATGTTAAGCTCAGAATGTCCCGAATTATTTGATTGAAAATAATTGGCTTAATAATGGTCACTAAAATCTAAAATTCTCTTTTTAAAAGTTCTAAAAGTTCTTTTTGTTCCTCAATGTACACACAGTACCCCATATTGTCAGAAAAACAAAATTGTTGACAATTTAGCAGATTTATTAGAAGAGTACAACTGAAATATCACATGGTCCTTAGTATTCAGACTCTTTGCTGTGACACTCATATATTTAACTCAGGTGCTGTCCATTTCTTCTGATCATCCTTGAGATTGAGGTTCTACACCTTCCAGCTGTGTTTGATTATACTGATTGGACTTGATTAATAAAGCCACACACTTGTTTATATAAGACCTTACAGCTCACAGTGCATGTCAGAGCAAATGAGAATCATGAGGTCACATGAACTGCCTGAAAGAGCTCAGAGACAGAATTGTGGCAAGGAACATATCTGGCCAAGGTTACAAAAAATGTTCTGCTGCACTTAAGGTTCCTAAGAGCATGGTGGTTTCCATAATCCTTAAATGGAAGACATTTGGGATGACCAGAACCCTTCCTAGAGCTGGCCGTCCGGCCAAACTGAGCTATCGGGGGAGAAGAGCCTCAGTGAGAGAGGTAAAGAAGAACCCAAAGATCACTGTGGATGAGCTCCAGAGATGCAGTTGGGAGAAAGTTGTAGAAAGTCAACCATCACTGCAGCCCTGCACCAGTCGGGGCTTTATGGCAGAGTGGCCCGACGGAAGCCTCTCCTCAGTGCAAGACACATGAAAGCCTGCATAAGAGTTTGATTAAAAAAAAAAAACACCTGACCCACTGGGCAAAGTTACGTCCAGTGGACGTCTTTTTTATGTCTTTGCTGACATTGAAAAGACGTCCACTGAGGAGCCAGAATGAAAGTTTTTATGACTTCTTTTTTTGACGTCTTCTGTACGTCTGATTTTGATGTTCACAAAACCTGCTTAAAAGGTTAAAAACTAGTCCAAAAGTGGTCAGTGGACATATTTTCAACATCATTTAAGGTTCATTTAGGCATCATTTATACTGTTTCTGGACCAAATCAACACTCTCAGGATTTAGAAGTGTTATTTCAATATAGTTAGTTAAATGTTGATATTTGATTCATTTGAAGTCGCCATTGTGGTGATCAGTGTTTGGTTTAGTTGGGATCTTGGTCCTCATACTTCTTGTGTTAGCTTGTCTCTGGCTGTTGTAAATGTGTTATAAAGCACTCTTATTGTGGCAGAGAGCATTGAGCTCAGGTGTTTACATCTTGCTGCTAATGGTGACAAAATTATAACAAAATAAGATATTAGTTTTTTTGTTGCAGCTATATTTATTTTCTTGGATAGAAATGTTTTTTTTTTTTTTTTCAAAATGCATCATTTTGGATATGCATCACATCAATGGTGACAATCAAAACAAAAAAGTCTGGAAAATAAGGATGAGTTTGTGCTATGGAGCGGTTTTGATTGTCAACGTTGTTGTGATGCATAGCTGGAATCTTGATGTCTGTGTTTGAGTACATGATGCTTTTAATCAAAATATTTTGCTCTTTGTTTCTATACTGTAGATTTAAAAGGCTTGGGGGTGATAAATGAAAAAACAAAAAAACAAAGCTATCTTCATGACCTCAGGTAATTAATATGCGATGAATTTTTCATCATCAACAAAGAACTGATACCACCTGTGCTCTCTTAATTTTGTTTCTCTTTACTGCAGTCAGAGACAAGCTAACCGAAGAAGTAGCTGGACCAAGATCCCAACTAAACCAAACAATGTCCACCACAATTGTGACTTCAAATGAATCAAATATCAACATTTAAACCTTTGTTAATTATCAATAAGATCTTATCTAGATGTCTGACAGAAATAAAGTCAATCTAATGATTTTGTGTTTGTGGAGATGTTTGATCCTCCTCTGCTGAGATCTTCAGAGATTTAATGTCTTTGATTTGCAGTTGATTTTACCACATGCTCAATCGTCAGTTATTTCATTATTTCATAAAGATTATTTTATTTTCTTGATTTTAGGACAAACACAGTGTCTGAAAATTACATTGATATAACATGACTCTAAATCTAATGCATCCTGAGAGTGTTGATTTGATCCAGAAACAGTATAATTTATGCCTAAATGAACCTTAAATGATGTTGAAAATATTTCTAATGAATGCTTTTGAACTAGTTTTTAACCTTTTAAGCAGGTTCTGTGAACGTCTAAATCGGACGTGCAGAAGACGTCAAAAAAAGACGTCATAAAAACTTTCATTCTGGCTCCTCAGTGGACGTCTTTTCAACATCAGCAAAGACATAAAAAGACGTCCACTGGACGTAACTTTGCCCAGTGGGGAAGGATTCTCTGGTCTGATGAGACCAAGATAGAACTTTTTGACCTTAATTCTAAGCGGTATGTGTGGAGAAAACCAGGCACTGCTCATCACCTGTCCAATACAGTCCCAACAGTGAAGCATGGTGGTGGCAGCATCATGCTGTGGGGATGTTTTTCAGCTGCAAGGACAGGACGACTGAAAAACAAAAACATGAATGCAGCCAAGGACAGGGATATCCTGGACGAAAACCTTCTCCAGAGTGCTCAGGACCTCAGACTGGGCCGAAGGTTCACCTTCCAATAAGACAATGACCCTAAGCACACAGCTAAAATAATGAAGGAGTGGCTTCACAACAACTCTGTGACTGTTCTTGAATGGCCCAGCCAGAGCCCTGACTTAAACCCAATTGAGCATCTCTGGAGAGACCTGAAATGTTTACCATCCAACCTAAAAGAACTGGAGAGGATCTGCAAGGAGGAATGGCAGAGGATCCGCAAATCCAGGTGTGAAAAACTTTCAATATGGGGTGCTGTGTGTACATTAATGAGGAAAAAAATGAACTTCAATGATTTTAGCAAATGGTTGCAATATAACAGAGTGAAAAAATTCAAGGGGGTCTGAATACTTTCCGTACCCACTGTATATTTAATATAAATAGAAGATACTTTATAAAACATTAGAGATATTGTTAGTAATCAGCTGGACAAAATGTATAACACTAGCCTAGTGTTTTTTTGATATTTTACTGCAAATATCTTACAAATTGTACCTTTAAGCATATCTTAAAGAGCAGTGAACATCCTTAAGCTGATCCAAAATATGCACTTATGGACATGTACAATAAAAAATATATTAAATACATCAATATTAGTAGAACTGAAGTTTATTTTATTTAATTTTTTTACATAGGTTGTGACCAAAGGTCAGCAAAACAAGATTGTGAAATAATGAGGTTCGTTAATATTATCATGAACTGCAAAGGCACAAAATATGACAGACAGGTTTGGTTTCTATAACTTTGGTTTCTAAAAGCACACAAAAAAAAAAAAAAAACGTGAAGTTCTTGATAAGACAGAACAGGTCAAACAACACGTTGAACGCATCGTTTCAGGACAGCAACAGGGTTTTTTTGTAGTTTTTTTTTTTTTTTTTTTTTTTTGTCCTACAAAAGGACATTTTGTTTAGAGATATGTATTTAAAGAATGTTTATCTTCACAGACCTGATAAACATCTCAGTCAACTGTCTATTCTGAAGATTTCTGGTGTCTCCTGCTTCTTTAGTTTACCTGTTTAAATCAGCTAATGCAGCAACACTATGTCACAGTCATATTAGTTTGTGCTTTTAGTTTGCTTGCGTCAGTTTCCTGGATTCCTTTGTCCTATTTTCCTGATCATTGTTATTTGTCATGGTTTCAGATTATTACTTTATTTAGTTCACTTGTGTTTTAATCATCCTTGTCTGTACCTGTTCTTCAATCAAGTTACGTCCAGTGGACGTCTTTTAAATGTCTTTGCTGATGTTGAAAAGACGTCCACTGAGCCAGAATAAAAGTTTTTATGACGTCTTTTTTGGCAGGACTTTTACTTTCTGACCCCTGGACTTTACACCTCTGTCTGTAATATATCTGCTTGTTTTACACTTGTTGGCCACCAGGTAGTATAGTGAGCAAATTAAGTTTCCAGAAATTAACCCTTTTGTGAACCACTTGGCTGAAAAGCTTAAAGCTTCATGAGGCTTCATCTTCCCATCACTAGTTACAACCCATGTACAAAATAAATAAACTTCAGTTGTACTAATATTGATGCATTTATTATATTTTATTTGTACATCTCTCTAAATGCATATTAAATGTGTTATTTTGGATCCACTTAAGCATGTTCACTGCTCTTTAAGCATTGCTTAAGATAAACTGTAAGATAATTGCAATATTCACTGCTAAAAAACACTTTGTAATCAGAGTATAGCATCAAGTCAATTCAACTCCTAGGATATTGATCTGTGTTGCATTTCCCAAAAGCATCATTAGCTATGGTCGCAAGTTCCGTCGTTATCCTCATAGATCAACGAGTCTGTGTTTCCCGAAACCATAGTTCAAACGAACATTCACCAACAGTGTTGCAAATTTGCATGGTAGAAACTACAGCTCTTGAGCTGTGCATGGTTAGAAATATAGCTTTTTGTTAGTAAGGGATATGGGCTTAAATAAATAGGGCACAGAAAGCAAGCTAACATGCAGTGCAATCTATATATTGCATTCTATCGAAATATACATGCATTTTAATCTATGTATGTTTGTGCTTCCTCTAAAACTGCGCATGTAGACAAATACTTAAAGGAACTCTGGAGTATGGCATAAGAGGGAACCTGCTATGAATCAAACATCAAATAAAGCAAAGTGACAGGGAACAAAAAATAGTAAATTAGTCATCAGGTGCCATGTTCAATACAGCATCATCTTAGAGACGTCTAATCAGTTAAATAGCAGAAGTTATTTCTCCACCATGTTGTTGATCTAATGTGGTTCGAATGACAGAGACGCGACCGTGTTCAGGAAACAGTCGTAACTAGTTAGTTAATTTCAACAACAATGCATTGTACTATGGTGGTTAATCAGCAAGTTGTGTCGTTGTACGTACGGAAACGCACCCCTGGTCAGTTAAGTAGCAGTTGGTGTTGTTAATTGTTTATAAGTTTCCACTGCTTTGGTTTTAAAGGGGTCATCGGATGCTCATTTTCCAAAAAAATTTTGGGGGGTCTTAAAGGGGTCATATGATGCTGCCAAAAATATATATTTTTTAATGTATTTGGTGTAATGAAATGTGTTTATGTGATTTAAGGTTAAAAAAATAATAATAATAATTTCCGCATTGTACATTATTGTTTCTTCTCCATGTCTCGCTTTCTGAAAGTGTTTATTCATTGTAACTGTGATATAAACATTGTTTCTAGTCGTGTTTTCTTTTGGAATGCAAAAACAAAGTAGTTTCTCCCCATAACTGCGTCACACTGCGGTCTTGAGTGAGCGGAGGCTGGAGGCCTAAAGTGAGCCGCGACCAGCTTGAGAACGGTGTGGCAGGCAGATCCTATGAAGGAGCATACTTTGGTCTTGCAGCAACCACTTGTGATGACCCCAGGCTGGACTCCATTTCATCCACAGAGCTGATGAAATATTGATGTATTCCTCAGCGACCAGCATGTATCAGCTCCAGGCATGACAAAGCAGATATTGTCCTCTTTTGGAAGGCCAAACAAAGTGGTTTCGCTTTCACAGTGACACACACAGCATCTATGCGACATGGCGGCAGTGGCAACAACAATACTACACAGCAAAAAAATCTGAGTGAAATTAACTCTGCTGGGAGTCTACATGTGAGACCACACTCAAGAGTGTGAAAGTGTTAAAATAGCTGTGTTAAATTAACACTGAAGCAGAGTTAAAGTTAATGAGGTAATTAAGTGATTCATTGAGTCACGATTGACCATTATTGATGAGACCTGATGTTAACATGCAGAATCAACAAAGATGAAAATCACTATTTTAATGGTGTCACCATTATAGTGGTCAGTGTTTGCTTTAGTTGGGCTTTTGACCCCTAAAATGTTAAAGTCAGATTTTAATTGGCTGTTATAACTGTGTTATAAATCTGATGGACAAGCAAATACTATTGTTACGCCTGAATTACTGAGTTAAAGTTAAATTGTTGATTATTAAAGCCCTATGATTCTTCAACAATATATTTCCAGCATTTTAAATGCAATCTGAGGAATTTCTTAAAAGTTGTTTGCTCAAAAATCTTTCAAAAGAGTCTTTCAGTTAGACACGCAAACATCAAGAATCAACCTGTGAATCCAAACAATGGTGAAAATCCAAAAAGCATGTTGCAGTGCATTCTGGGTGCCACCTATCAAAATTCATCCATGGCTCCCATGATGCATTGCGGCATGAATAAATGATTAGCTGAATTGTTTCACTAATTTCCTTTATTCTTACTATTCTATTTTTGTTTTTTATGTTACTTTTATTAGTTTGTTTTCTAATATTTAGAGTTGTTCTGTTTTTCTGAATATGCTGTTTGTCACCGTTGTTGAGATTCCTACACAGATTTTTTATGTGTGTGTGTGCCTAAAACACGCTTTTTTTATTATCAGAACAACTTTCAAGAAATCATTTTAATTAGCGGGTACTGTACAATCACAGGGATTTTATAATCAATGAGGTCAATCAAATATGTTTAGGCTTTAATTGAGTTTGGTGATTCAGCTCAAATGCCCATGTTTTGATTTCTTTCTTGTCTGTTTGTTACGCTTAAACTATAACAAAATATGGCTTTAAAAACGTAAGGCTCCAGAGCCCAACTAAAGCAAACACTGACCACTATAATGGTGACACCATTAAAATAGTGATTTTCATCTTTGTTGATTCTGCATGTTAACATCAGGTCTCGTCAATAATGGTCAATCATCCCTCAATTAATCACTTAATTATCTCATTAACTTTAACTCTGCTTCAGTGTTAATTTAACACTCCTATTTTAACACTTTCACACCCTTGAGTGTGGTCTCACATGTACTCACTGCAGAGTTAATTTCACTCTGGGTTTTTTTGCTGTGTACAACGAGAATAAAAGGTATACCTTCTTTATTTGCGTGAACATCTGTGCAGCTTTATGCAAATCTTCCCACATAGTGACATAGATTTGTGATATGTGGATTTTGAATGCAGCTTCCAAAAGACAATATGTGTTTTTATTTAAATTTTTTATTTGATAATATCACACCAGTGCGATTAGATTGTTCAGAGCAGCACATCATCAGCTGCAAAATTCAAATCTGCGTTCGCTGCCTGGCGCTGGGCCAGAGAGAGATGCATTTGTACAGTGCTGCATTATAACCAATCACATGCGATTCTGTTGAGCTCATGAATGCCGTGGCCAATCAGAGAAGTTCAGATAAGTCATCACTGAAATGCTGTTTTGTTAGCTCGCAGACTGAATTCTCTGCCAAATTCTTTTCAGAAAAAAACAAAGTGCTGATGTGCATACAAATGTAAGATATTCATTCCACAGTGTACTGTTAACAGCTTGAGTGATTTTAATGGGAGTTTTTGAGAAGGCCCAAACTCTGGCTAGACTGAATGCAAATATTTTTTGATAATGAGAATAAGAAAATAAGATATGAAAAACACTATATAAATGTAAGGAATTTTTAATTATTATTATAATGATGCCACACCCCCTGATCATTCAGGGGTGCAAATTATGCTTAACATCAGACACAAAATCCTCTAGTGTGCAGCCAGCCCTATTAGCATGCCCCGACATTGTCATGGATACAAGCACGCGGGGGCCTTACAAACTAGTACCATTTTGAGTTGCTGGCAAAATGGACTAGCCTGCTGCTCAGAGTGCCTCATGTTGGAGGAGGAGCCGTTTTACACCAGACCTTACAACAAACTCACCGGTCTGATCTTTAATGCAATTTAAATGGCTGTATGCCAATATAAGGCACTCGGTTTATCCAAATCACCTTAAACCTTAAAGTAAAATTGTACTATTAATAGTAACTAACTGGCTTGTGTGTGTGTGTGTGTGTGTATGTGTGTGTGTGGGGGCCGTATTAACTGTGAATTACCAGGACAATTATTTGCAGTATATGGCCTTATAGGTAACATATATTGCCCACTATGAGTATATATTCTCATATATGTCATATATTACATATGTATAAATATAAAAAATTTCCTATCTAGGCTGCTGAACATTTCAGCTTGGTGTTACATCATGTTTAACCACTACAGAGACATCTGAGCCAGCATCCCATTACAGAAGACCCTGCAGGTGTCATGAGTGCAGAACAACTGGGGCTCACATGTCCAAAAATTTCAAAGCAAATTATAAAATAAATATTATCTTTACTGATAAGCTGCATATCTGAACTGTAAACAGGTAAACTCTTGCCTGAAAATCTTTTAAAAATACATTTTGTGACACAAAAACAGTAATATTTCTAAAATAACACTGGATTTGGGCATTCTCCATGACACTTGCTAGGGGAGTGATACAAACTGTGAAACTGCTGTTGGAGATCTGATAGCACACTAATATCACACTCTTCTCAGCCGGTCAAGTTCAAGGACCAGAAATAACTGTTGTTCTGTATTTCACTGTATGTATTGAAAACTGAATAATTTATTACAACAACTGTGTATTAAAAAAATCACAAAATCGAACTATTGGATTTATTTTTCATTTAGATAGATAGATAGATAGATAGATAGATAGATAGATAGATAGATAGATAGATAGATAGATAGTATCTGTGGTACTGAGCTCCCTTGAAGCTCTGAGAGAAACTGTTGGTTGGGGATTTGCATAAAGGTTTGATGTAGTCCACTGGCCTCTTATCAACAGACTAAAGAGGAAGAGAAACTTAGTGTAAAACAGAATTGTATGATCTTAAGAGCTCCAACAAAACTCATTAAACTAACTCCAAGAAGAAGAAGAAGAAAGATCCCATGATTGCATTTGTTCTCTGTGAATGAACTCAGTATCTGTGGACAATCCTGTCTGAGAAATTAAAAGCTCCACTGCATAAGATATTTGCTTTGAAAATGTGAAAAACTTTGCATGCTGTTCTCTTTTCACTTCCTCTTTTTCCCCGTTTCACTAGTTGTCATGCACTGGGGGATGGTGCTTCATTTACCCTGTCCTTTTTATGATGAGATTTTTTTGTTCATTATCAAAATATGTTTTAAATGATTTAAACAAAGTTGCTTTTTAAGCAGAGTCTGAGAGTAAATGTACTTGATAAAATGAAGATAAATCATTAATCTTCAAGAGAAATCATCTAATGATTGTAAACTTGTTCTTTACTGTATTCATCCCTGAAAAACGGTAAGATAATTTCTCTGTTTGCTTGCTACATGTTTGGTTTTAGACAAACCGGGACTTTTCAAAACATTTATTGCTGTTTTTGTGTTTTGCTTCTTTTTCCTTAATAAAGCTGCTTTTAACGAACAACCAAAGTAAAAATCATCTGCCAAATGAGTACATGCACTGTAAAACCTGACAAGTAAACTTAACTCAAACCGTTTGAGTAAACAGATTGCCTTGATTTAAACCATGTAAGTTTTAAAACTTTGCAATTAAGTAATCGAGTGATTAACTAAGTGCTGATTGAGAATTAGTGATGAACAGCTGCTGTTAACAAACAGAATCACTGAAGAAAAGAGAAACACAAGAACTACTACAACCGACTTCAGACACAGACTTAGATGAAATCAACTGAAATAAAATATATGAAATCTCTCAAGATCTGATTAAACAACCCCACAAACAGCATCACCAGCTCCACTTATTAATAACCAGACTGACTTTATTTCTGTCAGACGTCTACAGAAGATCTTATTGAGAATGAACTAAGGTTTAGATGTTGATTTATTGTTTCATTTGAAGTAACCATGTTAGAGATCAGTGTTTGCTTTAGTTGGGCTCTTGACCCTTGATTTCTGTCTTTGTGTTTTCTCTGGCAGTATATATATAGGGTGTACTTATTTTACTCTAATGACAAACAAAATAAATATATATATATATATATATATATATATATATACACATATAAGGCGTTAGATTAATCTAGATTAAAATGGCTCATTCGAATTCTGCCGAAGAAATTCAGAATATGTGTGTTACCCAAATAAAATTGACAAACAGTAAGTCTTTGAGAAGGGGTTTATCAAGCTAGGTGGTGCATTAGAAAAGGGGCTCATCTCCTGTTTCCAAAATGTATCACAAAGTGCAGAGGTGGAGAGTCCAGGGGTCAGAAAGTAAAAGTCCTGCCATATGTTTATTCCACCCATGAACCCAGCAGCTGATTTCACCAGAGGAGGAATCAAGTCATTCCTTTCAAGTCACAAACAAGTCTCAAGTTAAATCCCAAGTCCTCAAAGAGTTAAAGTCAATGAGATAATTAAGTGACTAATTAAATGATAATTCTGCATTAGTGATGAACACCTGCTGTTAACAATCAACATCACTGAAGAAAAGAGAAACACAAGAACTACAATTGACTTTAAGCACAGCCTTGGATGAAATCAACTGGAAGAAAAAAAGAAAAAAAAAACTTTGTCCCCATAATTGTGGTGAGTCCACCATCATGGAGATCAGTGTTTGCTTTAGTTGGGCTCTTGACCCTTTTAATAGTTCAAAATAATTCGCTTTTAAACACTTGCGGTTGTGTTACGTAGTAAACATTAACACATTGCTGAATTAAAAGCTTGAAGTAGAAAATTTAATTGCCCTTTTTTTATCTAAAACATTTTAATTAACTTCATGAAGATGTCTCTCTTTGGTTTGTTAAACTATGTTCAGCAATTACTGAACTACAAAAAAAGTCCTATTAAACAAATATTATTGTAATGCTTAAATATTGGGGGGAAAAAAACTTGTACAGGCTCGGGATTTTAGACATGAGCACTTATCATATGATCCTCAACAGTGGTTACAATAATTATTCATGCTACAGTGCATAATCGGAGTTTTTACTATGGTGTTACCCAGCATGCACTTCAGCTTGAAGCGTTTTGTTGATTGTCACCATTGTTGAGATTCATATGCTGGGTCATGATGTCTGTGCGTCTTATTAGGAAAAGATTTCAAAAATGTATATTTATTACATACATTAGGAAATGTATTCATTATAGTAATTAAACCAACGGTTCCACAAGGTAGGTTATTTAAAAACTGAACATTTGTTAATAATAAATACATAAAATTGTTTTGGAAATAAACAGGCTGATGCCTAATAATTACTACATCATGTAAAACCAGCTAGTAATGGTTTTCTGCACAGCACTGATCGCACTGTTTTATAACAGCACATGTACTTTTACAGAGAAATATCTAACATAAGAAACCAAAGGTCAAGAGCCCAACTGAAGCAAACACTGATCTCCATGATGGTGGCATAATTTTAACCAATAAAATATCAGCATCTGATCCTCTGTAACGCACAATAACAACAGGTGTTCACCACCAATGCACAATCATCATTTAATTAGTCTCTTAATTATCTCATTGACTTTAACTCTTTGAGGACTTGGGATTTGAGTTGAGACTAGTTTGTGACTTGGAAGGAATGACTTGTTTCCTCCTCTGGTGAAATCAGCTGCTGAGTTCATGGGTGGAGCAAAAATGTGACAGGACTTTTACTTTCTGACCCCTGGAGTATCCACCTCTGTCAGCCAGTCAGTTATATAAAATATCAAGGTGAATGTCATCATATCTTGCTTAGTATAGACCCAGCTCCCAGCCCAACTTTGAGAATAGATTAACGGCGATATTTTTTTTATCGCCCGATAAGAGTCTTGCGTTAACGCAGCATGTTAACGGCGATAACGGCCCACCACTAATATATATATATATATATATATATATATATATATATATATATATATATGGTGTACTTATTTTACTCTAATGACAAAAATCTTACAATGGCCTGATCTTGTTCTTGATGGATTTCATGCGACTCACCTTCACTGAAGCTAAAATATAAGGCACGGTACATTGATTGTGTTGCAGGTGTTGCTATGGTGATGTCATTCAGAACGGCTCTTCCTCTTCCTCTGATCTTTCTGCTTGTGATTCACAGTGAGTCTGAACTATTTCTGCTTTTCAACATCCTCCAGCTCGACAGATGTTGTTCATTTGAATAATAATAATAATTATAATAATAATAATAATAAATAATTTCAGATGCTTTCAGTAAAAATGGTTTGGGAGTGAATTACAGAGATTCACACATCTGTGCACTAAAGCACTCATCAGTGATAATGAGCTGCAATTATATATACCCTACTGGATATAAGATCAAGAAAGTGTTCTGGACCAAAAACCCTGTGAAGGGTGAAGAGCCTCCAGATCTGTCTGAGGACCCTGAATACAGTCGGAGGCTTCAGTATCTGGGAGATGAACAGCAGAACTGCACCATCAGATTGAGTCATGTGACACAGAAGGATTCAAACATGTACTATTTCAGATTCATCACTAATAAACCTGGTGAGAAATGGCTTGGTGTTCCAGGAGTGTCTCTTACTGTCACAGGTGACTTTGATAAGGTTTCAACTCTTCTTCTGTGCATTATATTGAATAATAATCAGTGTATGACAGCAGCACTAGATATAATGTGTGTGTTGTGTTCAGATCTTCAGGTGGAGTCTCCTGAGACAGTGACAGAGGGAGATTCAGTCCGTCTGACATGTAAAAGCAGCTGCGCTCTGACTGACAGAGCAACATTCATCTGGTACAGAAACTCACAGCCATTAACTGAGAGAAGAGACAGAAACAATCAACTCCTGCTGCAGTCAGTCAGAAGAGAGGATGCAGGCAGATACAGCTGTGGTGTACAGGGACACAATCACTATCTCAAATCAACTGATGTGCAGCTCAATGTCACATGTGAGTACAGGTTCAATCATACATTTTGGCCAACTGAGTAAATTTGTTTAAATATCACACAGCAGAGAATTCAGATTATGCAAAAGTTTTGGTTTCACTTCATTTTGATGGTCCCTTTAACACATTCTGTTGACTATAATTCACATTGCACCTACTGTACAAATCTACTAACTCTCAGTTAGGGGTGCTCCGATCATGATCGGCCGATCGTTAATGCGCATCTCATCAGTAAAGCCGGTTTTCTAATCAGCGGTTAATTCCATCAGGTGCGTGATTTCACATAGAGCAGCTGTTACTACACAGAGCCGTTGTTAACTGAGAAGATGCGCCAAAAAACGCTGAAAATTAACGGGATTTGCGCATCTTCTCTATTAACAACGGCTCTGTGTAGTAACAGCTGCTCTATGTGAAATCACGCACCTGATGGAATTAACCGCTGATTAGAAAACCGGCTTTACTGACGAGATGCGCATAACGATCGGCCGATCGTGATCGGAGCACCCCTACTCTCAGTGAAGTGTTAGTACCAGAGGTGGGACTTTCAAGTCACAGGCAAGTCTTCAAGTCATACTCCAAGTCCTCAAAGGGTTAAAGTTAATGAGATAATTAAGTATCCAATTAAATGATGATTGTGCATTAGTGATGAACACCTGCTGTTAGTGAGAATTACAGATTATCAGATGTTGATGATTTATTGGTTAAAATGATGTCACCATCATGGAGATCAGTGTTTGCTTCAGTTGAGCTCTTGACCCTTGACTTATTGTGTTGGATCTCTTTCTGTAGCCTTTGCATGAGATGCTGTAAAGCAGAAGAAAATATTAACTGTCTGTATGTGATAAGCTAGTATTCATGACCTGGTCTGATAACAGTAAAATGGACATCTGTTTTATTTGAGTTTCACATAATTGACCAAATAAAACTACAGCGTGCAAAAGAAATTACAGTCGTTGAATTTTAAATTTACTAAGTGAATACAAAATTGGAGCTCCACTACTCTGCAGACACACACAGACATAAAGAACCAACATTTCACTCTCAACAGTGGTGACAATCAATAAAATGTTGCATGCTGGGTAACACCATAGTAAAACCTCATCATGCACTGCAGTATGAAAAACTGTCACCACTGATGAGGATCGTATGGTAAGGTTGCATGTCTAAAAGCCTGAACTGACAGCTCCCTTTTTTGTCTTTCAATGTTGAAGCATTGCGCTAGTGTTTATTGGAGGAGCTTTTTCTTCTTTTAATTTTTTACTTCAGTAATAGAGTGTCAATCAACAATCTAAAGATAAAGACTATTTAATGATGTTCAGTCATCATGAGTTATAAGCAGAAAAAACATAAAATAAAAATTATTGCAAGGTTTGATTCAGCAATACTTACATGTTTGTTGCGAAAACAATACTGCAATTGCTTTAAACTACTAAAAGGGTCAAGAGACTCCCTAAAGCAAACCTTTACCTCAATTATGGTGGCATAGTGTTTTGTTGTTGTTGTTGTTGTTGTTGTTGTTTTCAGTTGGAGGCTGTGGCTAAATTCATTTGTAGTTCTTGTGTTTCTCTTTACTTCAGTGATGTTGATTGTTAACAGCAGATGTTCATCACTTTTGCACAATCATCATTTAATTAGTCACTTAATTATCTCATTAACTTTAACCCTTTGAGGACTTGGGATATGACTTGAAGACTTGCTTGTGACTTGAAAGTCCCACCTCTGGTTAGTACACTGGTAGGATTAGGGTTAGAATAAGTTGAGATGTACTTGTAAAGTTACTTATAGTCAGAAGAATGTCTGGGAAACCATCACAGTAAAGAGTTAGCAGATATTAATCACACAATCTACTAACACTCGGATAGTTTGTTGACATGTAGGTGCCAAGTTACTTATTGTCAAAAGAATGCTCAAAAGGGACAATCAAAATAAAGTGTTACAAACGTTTCAACAACCAAATCAAATTAGAAATATTTAAAGTTTTATTCATATTATTTTCATTTATACTGGACCTATAGATCCTCCAAAGGAACCTTTTGTAGAAGTGAGTCCACCTGGTGAAGTAGTGGAGGGAGATTCAGTGACTCTGAGCTGCAGCAGTGATTCAAACCCACCTGCAGAAATCAGATGGTTTAAAGGAAGAACGACTGTAGGATCTGGAAGAATCTACAGCATCTCAAACATCAGCTCTGATCACAGTGGAGAATACAAGTGCAAGTCCAGCAATGAACATGGAGAGAAATACTCTGCTGTGACTTTAAACATCATGTGTGAGTTAATGACCATTTTTACTGTACATTGTTAAAATTTCCAAATTCATAATTTTCTTATATTTATTGTGACATTTCATTTCTTGTCCTTTTTAGATCCACCAAAGAGTGTCTCAGTGTCCATCAGTCCATCTGGTGAAATAGTGGAGGGAGATTCAGTGACTCTGAACTGCAGCAGTGATTCAAACCCTCCTGCAGAAATCAGATGGTTTAAAGGAAGAATGTTTTTAGGATCTGGAAGAATCTACAGCATCTCAAATATCTGCTCTGATCACAGTGGAGAATACAAGTGCAAGTCCATCAATAAACATGGAGAGAAATATTCCGATACTGTGACTTTAAACATAATGTGTAAGTTAATGATGCTTCAGTAACTGTCTGTGGGATTTATTGTGGTTGTAAATTATATGTTTTTTTTTTTTTTTTTTTTCTGTTTTAGACCCACCCAGGAATGTTTCAGTGTTCATAAATGGATCTAGTGAAATAGTGGAGGGAGATTCGGTGACTCTGATCTGCAGCAGTGATTCAAACCCTCCTGCTCTGAACTTCACCTGGTTTCAGGAGAATCAAAGCTCCTCTGTTGGATCTGGACAGAGTTTCAGTGCACTACAGAGTGGACGCTTCTACTGTGAAGCTCACAATCAACACGGGTCTCAGAGATCAGATGCTGTTACTGTCACTGTACATGGTGTGTATCACTGAGTCATTCTGTGACTGGACAAATATGTATGCTACTGATTAGTTATGAAAAGAAGATGTCTGTGAGGGGAATCAAGAATGATAAAATCTGTTGTATTTATACAATTTCCGAAAGACAACAACATTTGGTGCAGACTCAGTTTGGAGTTGGAACAGTCCCTTTAAGACACAATTATAATGCATTTAGTCTGCTTTAATTTCCACATTTTATTAACCTTTTGAGCATTATAATTTTATTGTTATATCTGTGCCCCTGGGAGTACAGTCTCACATATGTGATTCAGAATGGTCAATAACGTCACATAACTGCCAAACTCAAAATTTGCCTTTGCACTTTGGCTGGCACTGAGCCGTAGGCAGACGCGCTTCTCATATAATCTAAATTATAACGTGGTTGAAAACACGACATGTTTATTTGAAGTTTCAGATATTTGAATACACAAAAGAGTTGTGAGCTCCCGATAGCACGTTCATCACAGAGAAATCTATCTGATGTCTGCATTTACATCTGCAAGATGTATTTATAAGTGTTTGCTCATCTGCAATATATCTATTTGATATTTCCAATCAGATGTTAAATAGACATTTATTAGACGTCTTTAAGATGTCTATGATTTAGAGTCTATGTAAAACCGACATCTTAAAGATGTATGTCAGACTTTTGTAGGCAGCAGATGCTTTCCAGATCAAGTGATCTTTAACAGACATATTGTAAACATATGTGTGCCATCTACAATAAATGTAGAGTTTCCAAAATACACACAGATGTTAACATAAGAAGTGATAAAAATCCATTCAAATGTAAAAAAGGGGGCACCAGACATGAAAATGGGATTGTGTTGCAATGCAGCTGTACACTATGAATCATGATTTTGTTTTCTCATGGTGTATAAAGATAAAAGCACGGTCTTGTGACTTGTCTTGTTGTAGGAAGGACCTTTCTATATGCAGTTGGTGGAGTCACTGGAGGATTGGGAGTTTTAATCTTCATTTTCATCATTGTGTTGCTCATGTAAGTTCATGTTGTGTGTCAGGAAACACATTAGTATACCAAGCATATTTCCTAAATGCATTTTAGATGATTCTCTATTGCAGGAGGAAAAAACAGAGACCTACTCACACCACACAAAAGCAGGTAAAGCAAATTATTAAATGAGTATTAAGCAAATGTTATACTCAAAGATATTAATAATTTTTGGCATAAATACAGTGTAACAAATATGTTTCTCTCATTGTAGGATTATCTTTATGCTAATGTATCAGCTCACAATGGGTCTCTATCTGAATCTGATGCCACAAATCAAAACGATGCCTTGTATTCCTTAATTACTCTCAGCAATTTCAGTCACAATCAGACAAAAGAAAAAGCGTCTGATTCTGAAGATACAGAAGAGGTCCAGTATGTAACTGTCCTGTATCATAGAAACAATGAGATGAACCAACCGGAAGAGAATGAAAGCCAGTACGACAACATTAGAAAATACCAGACTGATGCTGCAAGGAGGTGAGAAACATAGCATGTTCATAACGTAATAAACATATTTTAAATTGAATCATCAGAACACTTTGAGCACTTTTGAATGTTGCTCCAGCACTGGTTGAGGTTGTATTATTAATAGGCATCTTTAAAGATCATTGGTACAGTAATTATCTCTGGATATTTCCATTTCACAGATCTACTGATCAGATGGTGGAGGATCAATCAGTGATTTACAGCGCAGTCAAATGATCAACAGATCAGTTTGGTGAAACTGCTGTTACTGGGAAAACTGATCTGCATGTTGACATCGCCCTCGTGTGGGGGACTGTGGCACTGCTTGTCTGATACTGAAATGTAATTTTATTATTTTTAGTTTTAGCTATGAGCTGGATTAGTCCTTGTTTTTGCAAAGGGCATTTATTTTCTCACTGGTCCTCTGATCAGGACATTGCTGAGATCCTGAATTCTTTGTCCAGTTTGTATGAAATCTAGAGACCCAGAAAATGTTGGTAAAAGCAGATTAACTTTTGGCAGAAGTTTAAAGTCCAGGGGTTAGAAAGTAAAAGTCCTGCCATATTTATTTCACTCTTGAACACAGAGCGGGACTTTTACTTTCTGACCCCTGGACTTTACACTTCTGATTTTTGGAAATATAATGACTATGTTATTTTTATCTATATTATTGTTGGTAAACCCTCAAAAAGAATAAACTCCTCATTCAATTTGAATGAAATTGGGCATGCTTTGTCTAGAGACGCTTCTGCCAACAAGTCAAGTCAAGCCTGCTTTTTTGTCAATTGTTCCACATGTACAGCACATACATACAGATAATTGAAATTGTGAAAGGAGTGGAGCAAGGTCAGGAGGGAGTTCAGCTTCCTGACAGCCTGATGAATGAAGCGTCTTTAAGTCTGCTGGTCCTGGCCTGGAGACTCCGCTGTCTCCTCCCTGATGGCAGCAGACTGAAGAAGCTGTGTGATGGGTGTGTGGGATCACCTGCAATACAGAGGGCTTTGCAAGTGAGACAGGTTCTGTAAACTTCTTGTGGGGGGTGTATCACTTCTGGCAGGAAGTGTTGCAGGTGCCATACAACACAGTGATGCAGCTCGACAGGATGCTCTCCATGGTGCCTCTGTAGAAGGTGTACATGATGGGGGGCAGGGCTCTGGCTCTTCTCAGTACGCGGAGGAAGAAGAGACGCTGTTGTGATTTCTTTGTCAGTGCAGCTGTGTTTTCAGTCCATGAGTGGTCCTCTGTGATGTGCACACCCAGGAACTTAGTGCTGCTCACTCTCTCCACAGTCACAACGTTGATGGTCAGAGGAACATGCTGAGTGTGCACTCTCCTGAAGTCAACAAAAATCTATTTCATCTTCTCCACGTTCAGAGAAAGATAGTTGTCACTGCACCATCCGGCCAGGCGGCTCACCTCGTTCCTGTAGTTTGTCTCAATCTCTGTTGCTAATGAGACCCACCACAGTCGTGTCATCCGCAAACTTAATAAAGAGGTTGGAATTGTGTGACGGTGTGCAGTCCTGGATCAGCAAAGTGAAGAGGAGGGGGCTCAACACACATCCTTGGGGAGCCCCAGTGTTCAGTGTGATGGTGTTGGATGTGTTGCTGCCAGAGGTAGACACTCCAGGGTCAGAAAGTAAAAGTCCTGCTATATGTTTTTTCCACCCATGAACTCAGCAGCTGATTTCACCAGAGGAGGAACCAAATCATTCCTTCCAAGTCACAAACGAGTCTCAAGTTAAATCCCAAGTCCTCAAAGAGTTAAAGTGAATGAGATAGTTAAGTGACTAATTAAATGATGATTGTGCATTATTGCACAAAACAAAATTCTTCATGTTGCAATACATGAAAAACTCCCATAACACACTGCAGTATGAATAATTATTCATCACCACTGTTGAGGATCATATGATAAATGATCATGAATAAATGCATAATCCTAAACAGACCCCCCTTAATATTGAAGTATTATGGTGGCAATATATAATAAAATATCACTTTTTTTAAGAATAATACATTTGAATCAAGATCATACAGTCATCAAAAGCATAAGTTACAGCTAGTTTGTTTCTGCATTGCACAAATATTTGTTGTGAAACAGTAATGCATTTGCTTAGAAGCTAACTTATCAAAACTGTTAAAAGGCTCAAGAGCCCAAATGAGGCAAATACTCACCAAAATTATGGCGACAAAGTTATTTTTTATTTTCCTTCCAACTGATTTCATCCAAGGCTGTGCTTAAAGTCAGTTATAGTTCTTGCGTTTCTCTTTTCTTCAGTGATGTTGATTGTTAACAGCAGGTGTTCATCACTAATTAAATCTTCATTTAATTAGTCACTAAATTATCTCATTAACTTTAACTCTTTGAGGACTTGGGATTTAAATTGAGACTTGTTGGTGACTTGGAAGGAATGACTTGATTCCTCCTCTGGTGAAATCAGATGCTGAGTTCATGGGTGGAATAAACATATGGAATGAATTTTACTTTCTGACCCCTGGAGTGTCCACCTCTGGTTGCTGCAAACCCGTACTGCCTGAGGTCTTCTAGTCAGAAATTCCAACAGCCAGTTGAGCAGCAAAGTGTTGAGCCCCAGCTGGATCAGTTTGTAAATGAACTGTTGAGGGATGATTCTTGTGTTGAATGCTGAACTTAAGTCTATAAGCAGCATTCTGACGTATGAGTATTTTTTTGTCCAGATGTGTGAGTGCTGAGTGGAGGGTAGTGATGCGGTTAAAGCGGTTGGAAACTAAAATATGCAAACTGGAAGGGGTCCAGTGAGGGGTGGAAGGGGGACAGACTTTATACAGTGCATGACTAGCCGTTCAAAGCACTTCATGAGTGCAACTGGGCGGTAGTCACTGAAGCAGGATGGAGATGGCTTCTTCGGGACTGGAATGGTGGTGGTAGCTTTGAAGCAAGTGGGGACAACGGCCTGACTAAGTGAGATGTTGAAGAGACTTCAGTGAATTCCACTGCACAGTCTCTCAGTACAAGACCAGGAATATGTACAGCTTGCCACATCATAAATTATCTGTCAGCCTTTGGCAGAAATTTTCATAATGTCATAATTTTCATGACCTGCCTACTGTAAGCACAATATCCAAAATAATCTTAGGATACATGTTGCGATATAGCCAATATATTTTCCTATTTGACCTGATTGTGTCAATATGGATGTCTTTAAAATTGCACAGATCCTTGTAGAGGTAATTTTGTTTGAATGATGCAGATGACTAAGTTGTTCCATTGTTAAATGGAGTGAGTTATTATTTCAAACCTTTAAGGCCCATTTCCGTCACTCAGGCATATTAATAACACTGGCGTTGGTCAGTACTTTGTTTAGTGTGAGTGACTAGAAGTCTCACTATAGCTTGTGGTAGGTGTCAGGGAAGTGAAATATATATATATATATATATATATATATATATATATATATATATATATATATATATATATATATATATATATATATACAAAGGTTACACCAACAAAACCAAATTTAAGGTTAACTGGAATGATACTGATTTTAAATGTGTCTAATGAAATTCACTGAATTAAAACTTTTTAAACATATAATCATTCAAAATCAAAGCAGCAAAACAGCCACAAGGCACAAAAACTTTTGCTGATTTTTTTTCGACCCTTTGGAGATTTGCTCATTAGACGTACGTATGTGAAACAGAAAACACAGCCGCTGTTTTATTTGACTATTAATGGATTGTCACAGAATCTATAAATAATAACTATACGTGGGCCTTCATATGTCAGCAGATGTACACACAGCAAAAACTGAGTTTATTTGAGTCTACGCTTAAAAATAAACACTGAACTGGAGTTAAAGTTAATAAGAATAAGGGATTACTAGATCGATGATTGACCATGTGAAGACACCTGATGTTAACAAGCAGAATCACTGAAGGAAAGAGTTTATACGTTTATTAAACACATTTATATGGCAGAGAAAACAGCAGAAATATGTTAAGTTGTTGGGCATGTTTTTGTAACATAAACCGTATGGTTATACCTTACATCATTCTGAGTCCAGTCTCTGATTATATGGGTGGTGTGGTAATTTTACATTATTGTAGTGATGGGAGAAACAAACCTTTTTGAAGCCTCAAATAAGCTGAACCAATTGTCTCGCAAAATAATTAACTGATTCAAAGGATTCAAACACCCCACACTAGTGATGCCTGCTGGTCAAAAGTGTGTAAATGCAACAAAACTCAAGCTAAAACATGCATAATAACAGCTTAAAAAAACTCAAATGTTTTACTGAAGGTATAATACATTAAATGTTATAAAGAAATTCTCAAATCATGTTAAATAATATGTGTTTTTAAAATATTTTATATTAAGTGTCTTTTTAATGTACTATTTTTACGTCACTAATCAGAGGTTAAAAGGAGAGAGGAAAGGGGAAATGAGGTGGAAATGACGCCACTCTGGTTATAAATGAGGCTGCTAAACCTTCTTTATTTCTCTTCATGTGTCATCTGCTTTCAGCTGATGAGTCGTCCTGCACTACGGTATGACCAGTTTCTAATCATGTTTTGTTTGTTTGTTTATACATTTTCAATGTTTCTACACTTAACAAAAAACAAAAAAAAATTTCACTCAGAAATTGCTAGTAAATTTCACAAATAATTACAATTACAATTTTGAGGTAGAAAAACTGAAATAGATTTTCTGGTAAATCTTAACCATATTGGAATTTGCAGGTGTTTCTTTGGTGATGTCAGTCAGAATGGCTCTACTTCTTCCTCTCATCTTCTCTCTCATGATTCACAGTGAGTTTCTGATGCTTCTTAATAGGCTTGTTCAGACTTTCAGATTTTTGTGCATATCCGATTAGAATCCTCATATTTTCATTTCCTTCTGGAAATCCGTTTCCGTCTGACCACTCAGATTAGGCTTAGTGTATCTTTTTCAGGTTCTCACGCCACGGAAAACGTAAAAACATCAGATTTATATTTTTTTTTTTTTGTAATTGGCCGGTCACAAAAGCATTGCGATATTCAGTTGTAAGCCTATGGGCAAGACTTCTGGTTCATTAGCCATTGTAGGGAAATAACAGAAGAATAACAACATGCAGTTAACGGTGTTCGTAATTAATGTATTAAGTAATGTAATTAATGTAGTAATTATTAATTAATGTATTAAGGTAAGACACACCAATTTGCAATCTCAAGCAGCAAAACAAGCTGATTTGTACAGCTAAAAATAGCTGGACATGGATGAGACTGGAAGCCAGACCCATACAATTGACAAATTACTGCTTTTATATGGAAAATAAGGTGAATAATCGTGTTGGAAGCAGGGTTTCCAAGTTCATTTTGGACAGCTTTTAAACTGTTGCAGTTGGATTTATTAAGGTTTGAAATATTGCATCAATTAAATTTAATCAAAATGCTTGTAGTGAAATATTTTGTGTTCTACATTGTCAGAAATAGGGATACAGTAGGAGTCAATTTCTGTCCCCCAAGGTACAATCTACACTAACGTACCCCATAGGGCTTATTATTGGACCTCAAGGTACATGTATGTACCTTTTTGAGTGTCAAAAAAACAACCTTTGCCACCATAATTGTGGTGAGTATTTGCTTCAGTTGAGCTCTTGAGCCTTTAAGCAGTTTTTATAAATTTGCTTCTGAACAATTGCATTATTGTTTTGCAGAAAACATTTGTGCAATGCTGATACAACTCTTGATCTAGCAGATGACTTCTGCTTTTGATGACTGTATGATCTCGATTACATTTTTTGATTATATGTCTGAAGTGAAGAGTTTGTGGCTTAGTTCTTAGAGATAACCGCCGTGTATTCACTGCTCTGTGTGTGCACTTTGAATGGGTTAAATGCAAAGTACAAATTCTGAGTATGGGTCAGCATACTTAAAGGGGGGTGAAATGCTCATTTTCACTAGTGGTGGAAATTATGATTCTTTCTAGAGATTCGTTCATTTTCAGTTCGTTCACCAAAATGATTCGTTCAGAATCGTTCACTGATTCGTTCAGTGACCATTTCTTCGTATTACACAAAATAAGCCAGCAGGTGGCAAAAAGAGTGTGTTATGTGTTATGTCTTAAATCAACGAACATATTCACTTGTTACAAAAACTGATCTGGCTTTATTAATGTGTGTATAATCGCATTTAATATATAAAGTCTAATTAAGTTGTTCAGATGAACAAAGCACAAGGTTTTCTTGCCTTCTTAGCATTTTAATTGTTTGGTCCGACAGTTTGTATATTATATATTCACATTCATAAATCGGGGATTAAACGTGGAATTGCTAAATATCAAAACAAGCGTATGTGCACAGTACAGTAACTATAACTGCGCTTTGCATTTTTGCGAGATTGACATGCTAAATGGCAGACTAACCCGGTTTACTCTCATTCATTTCATTCACGAACGACATGTGTGTATCAGTTCAGTTATTTCATTCACGAACGAGATGTATCATTCAACTCGTGCACGAACGACATGTGTGCCAGTTCAGTCATTTCATTCACGAACGAGATGTATCACATTCAACTCATTCACGAACGACATGGGTACCAGTTCAGTCATTTCGTTCACGAACGATAAGATCTCTAGATCTCGTTCAGACTCATATGAAACTCGTTCATTGAAGGGCGTATTCGTTCACTACATTGAACAAATCACATACTCTGTCACATCTCATACTCGAAGGCTATTGGCTCGAGGTTGAGTAATTCTTTGACAAGATGAAATGCTTGTTACCCGGTTCACCGAGCTGCGCATGCGCTGCTTATAGCGCCGCGCTGCTGTGGAGGGAGGAACTTCACTGAACGAGAAATATGAGTCAGTGGATAGCGTGAACGAGAACGATTCGTTCACCTAAAAGATTCGTTCAAGAAGAACGATTCGTTCACGAACGACACATCACTAATTTTCACTCAATCTTCTGTTAATCTTGAGTACCTACAGAGTAGTACTGCATCCTTCATATCTCCAAAAAGTCTTTAGTTTTATTATATTTCTAAGAGAAAAATAGTCTGTGCCGATTTTTTTTGGAAAAACACGAGCGGCTGGAGGCGTGACGTGTGGGCGGAGCTAAAGAATCACGAGCGCCAGTAGGCTTTTGCGTTGAGAGCGTTTGGAAGCTGTGACATTACCGTGAGGAAAAAAAAAACATCATCCAAAACAAACCATGGATAACAGTCAGATTCAGCCATTTATTTATGATCCAGAATCAGATCCAGAGGCTGAAACTGAACGAGAGCAGCAGCAGCAATGACTACAACAGCATCTCTATGTGGTATGTATTGAAACTGTATATATTTGCTTAGCGGTTTTGGAAAATGACTAAGTTCCACTTTATGTCGTCTTTTTTTTCCTTTAAAGGTGTACAAGGTTTACTTGATGTGCTTACGCGCCGATAGCTAAGTTAACAACACAGAGATATTTAAACTTGTGACAAACCGAAAGGAGTATTTTTGTTCCAAAAATACTCCTTCAAACTTACAACTTAATTTTTGAAACTTTGTCCATGTTTAGCATGGGAATCCAACTCTTTAACAGTGTAAAAAACTCAGTATGCATGAGTGCATTATTGCATTATGGGAGTAATTCATGTATTGCAACATGAAGCAGTTTGTTGATTGTCACCATTGTAGAGATTAATATGCTGGTTCTTGATATATGTGTGTGTCTAAAAAGCACTGGAGTGCAGACTTATATGTGTGTTACAAATAAAAAAATAATACCCTGTAAATATTAGAGCAATGCTTTTTTTGTGTGCATGCTATAGTTCCACTGGAATTATTCAAAACCTAAACATGTGATAAGAAAGACAAAAAAACTGAGATACAGTTAAAACAGCTCATTGTGACTATATGTTCTTCATATATCACTGTTCTTTCTTCTCCACAACACAACATGCAGAGCTACAGAGAGAGATCTGACACAACAAGTCAAGGGTCAAGAGCACAACTAAACCAAACACTGAACTCTATGATGGTGGCATCATTTTAACCAATAAAACATCAACATCTGATCCTCTGTAATACTCAATAACAGCAGATGTTCATCACTAATGCACAATCATCATTTGATTAGTCACTTAATTATCTCATTAACTTTAACTCTTTGAGGACTTGGGATTTCACTCAAGACTCGTTTGAGACTTGGGTGGTTCCTCTTCTGGTGAAATTGGCTGCTGAGTTCATGGGTGGAACAAAAATATGGCATGACTTTTACTCTTTGGCCCCTGGACTTTACACCTCTGGTTATTACAGGGCTTTCAACCAAGGAGGTCCTTCAAAAAATATCAGAAGCAGGCATAGAAGTAACCAACTCGAGATGTACTGCATTCTGAGTCTATTCCATTGTTTTGGCAAATCAAGTATCTCTTTAACATAGACACCATGTGGATCCTTTGTGGAAAAATGTTGAATACTTTGTCCTATGAGTGTCACTTTCATGCATGCAGTGTCAAGACTGATAAAAAGGGACTATACTGAAACCATGAGATGAAATGGATTTACAGACAATTTACACTCACTCAGTAGATGAGCATTTCTATGTTATAGTTAGACATTGTTTTTAAAATGAAAAGGATTAAGTAAATTCTGATTTTAATTCAGCGTGTGTGGTAATATATATAAAATATTTTCTCATTATAGTCAACGATTATACTCTTTTTGAAGGGTGAATTTTTGTACTGTTAAACAAAGGTACAAAATTGTCACCACAGGTACAAAACTGGTCTCTTAAGGTACAAATCACAAGAGTACAAATTTTTACCCTATGCCAAGGGTACAAAAGCTGTACCCTTGAGGGTACAGCCCCAGTGACAAGCTATTGTACCCTTAAAGGTACAATTATGTACTTTATTTTCTGAGAGTGTACTTATGATAAAACTGTGCTGGATGTTAAGTTTTGTGAAGGAGGGGCACTGGAAGGAAGCCTTTAAACTGTGTTTATGATCAATCTGCACAACAGTGACTGTAAAATATTTATTTTAGGAATATAAATGATATTTGGAATATGGTCATTGCTCTACTTTGGGCTGTTTTTGACTAGACATAGGGCTTGTTTTGTCATGCAGTCCTGTCAATCCTGCTGTGGAGCAGATCCTATAACAATGCAAAATGACAGTGGGGGTGGTGGTCAAGTAATGTAAGCAGTGTATGACCAAACAATGTGTAACATCAACCAGCGCAGTAAGCCTAGTTTTAATGTAACTTCATTATTCTTGTTATGTGCCAAATCACGGTTATCAGCAAAAGGAAAACCGCCTGTTCCCACATGATTTGGACTGGGTCCAATGGGATCCTGTTCCCAATGCATCCCTCTTGTAGGCCTAAAGATCATGGCTTGAATACTCCTTAGAGTATTCCGTGTTGAGTGTCTAGTGTTGCTTTCTTAGAACAGAAAATAGTTTGCAAAATATAATAGAAAAAGAATAGAACATTAAAAGAATATAGGGGGGAAAAACAACCCCACTCACATACACCCCAAGCCCACCTGAACTATCCCTTGTCCCACCCTTCATCTCAGTAAAATAAGTAAGTTCATTCTCAATAAAAGCAGTCAAAACTACAAAATGCAGATTGCTATGACAAGTCTCGGTTAGCCCAACGCAGTTAAAGTAGCAAGATTTATATATATATATATATATATATATTAGTGGTGGGCCGTTATCGGCGTTAACGTGCTATCTTATCGGGCGATTAAAAAAATATTGCCGTTAATCTATTCTCAAAGTTGGGTTGGGATCTGAGTCTATACTAAGCAAGCTATGACGACTTTCACCTTGATATTTTATATAACTGGACAGCGACACTGAACCGAGCTCTCTTCTGAAAAGTTCTCCTCAAAGTCCCTCCTGCCCCTGAACGAATGAATACAAATCGCAGTTTGAACAAACAAAAAAGATGTGAAAGAGCCCAATTCAGTACTCGCGGTGGTCTGGTGTTCAGGCTCACGCAGTGAAAGGCGTCTAAAAACACTTGAACATCGAATTTGCTTATTTTTGCTTTTGTGCCGACAAATACATACAAAATATGTCAAAATATCCACCTTGGAAATTATGCTAGAAAAAACTGTCAGTTATTTCTTATGTGAAAGTAAACAGTTGATGAAAAAAATGGATGAGTATTATATTGGATGCGTTCATCATCTCTTAAAGTGACCGCACCTAATTTAGCGACTGGCTGCTGTAATGTTAATCCAAGAAAATGAAAGAAGGAAAATCACTCACTGCTCTTGACTGAATTACTTTTTAGTTTTAACAGTCAAACCAAAAATGATTCAGACACCAGATATATATTTTTATATATATAGCAAAACTGTAATAATGTGAGAAATGTTGAAGGTGTCTGAATAAATGTAGGTTTGATTTTAAAATTTCATTTTTACATTGAAGACTATCCAGTGCTATTTTACATTTAATTATTTGGTATCTGTACCTTGACACCTACAGACTTGAAAAAAACTTAAACATTGTGTAAATAGCGCAAATAAATAAAAATAAACGAACATACAAATTAAACAATTTCAAACAGGGCCCACTGGTACAACCTTCACCGGGTCCCCGCTGACCCCAGCTACGGCTCTGCTCATGCCTGTTTCACACATAATCCGTCTGCAGTGCTTATGCAGTCTGTGTGCGTTACGTATGTGGTGCAGCACGGACTCGATGTTCTAATGCACCATCTAGCTTGATAAACCCCTTCTCAAAGACTTACTGTTTGTCCATTTTATTTGGGTAACACATATATTCTGAATGCCATCGGCAATGAGCCATTTTAATCTAGATTAATTTCAAGATCACAGTGAGATTAATCTAGATTAATTTCAAGATCACAGTGAGATTAATCTAGATTAATTTCAAGATCACAGTGAGATTAATCTAGATTAAAAAAATTAATCTATGCCCACCTCTAATATATATATATATATATATATATAATATATATATAATATATATATATATTATAAATAAATTATATAAATAAATTACAATATCGCATTTTGTATTTATGTTTTAGGACAACTTTGATTAAAGGATTTGATCCACTTCAAATGTTGACTACTGTACACACACACACACAAAACAAGTAGTTAGCATATAAATATATAGAATATAAGAACCGGTTGCATCAGTTTCTTTCGGACACGTCCGATTTGAGAACTGAGGAACTGATGATACTGCGCATGCGTGTAATTTTTCAAGAGGACAAATGATCTCTAACATGGTTACTTCAAATGAAACAATAAATCAACATCTAAACCTTAGTTCATTCTCAATAAGATCTTCTGTAGACGTCTGACAGAAATAAAGTCAGTCTGGTTATTAATAAGTGGAGCTGGTGATGCTGTTTGTGGGGTTGTTTAATCTGATCTTGAGGTCAGATCTTTAATGCATTTCATTTCAGTTGATTTAATCTAAGGCTGTCTGAAGTCAGTTGTAGTTCTTTTTTTCACTTTTCTTCAGTGATTCTGTTTGTTAACAGGTGTTCATCACTAATTCACAATTATAACTCAATTAATCACTTAATTGCAATATATAGCTTCTTTTTCTGAACTCAACTGAATTAAGTTCAGAGTACTCATAACTGTTAGTTTTAAAACTTAAATGGTTTAAGGCAATCTGTTTACTCAAACGGTTTGAGTTAAGTTACTTGTCGGGTTTTACAGTGATATAATTGTTTGCACTCTGCTTAAACACTGGGTTTTGTTATAGGCCTAAACCATCAATATTTGACTAAACTTGTTTATTAATATCTGTTTGCATGAACTTTAACTTTGAAGCATTTTAACTGTTTTCCCACCTTCTACTTCTCAAACCTTGTTCTTTCTATGATATAGTGCTGGAAAACACAGAGAACATTGTGCTTCGCCAGTTACCCATCACGTGTTAGTAGAGGCGTGTACCACAGATTGCTTTGCCGATTGCAAACTGTGATTTGTAAACTGTTTGCCAGAATATACCCTGACCTTTTAGTAACTGCTACTAATCTTTTCTTATGAATTCTGTGTTTCAGGGGTTTCTAGTGTTGATTGGGGTGTGAATTACAGTCATTCACACATCTGTGCACTAAAGAACTCATCAGTGATAATGAGCTGCAATTATACATACCCTACTGGAGATGAGATCAAGAAAGTGTTCTGGACCAAAACACTTGTTAAAAATGGAAGTAAAGAATCAAGTGAAGAAGGAGAGCAACATACAGATCTGTCTGAGGACCCTGAATACAGTCAGAGGCTTCAGTATCTGGGAGATAAACAGCAGAACTGCACCATCAGATTGAGTCATGTGACACAGAAGGATGAACACATGTACTATTTCAGATTCATCGCTAATAAAACTGATGATGATGATGATGATGACGATGATGACAATGATGATGATGATGATGATGATGATGATGATGATGATGATAGCAAGGAACAGACTAGTAATCCAGGAGTGAATCTTACTGTCACAGGTGACTTTGATAAGGTTTCAACTCTTCTTCTGTGCATTATGTTGAATAATAATCAGTGTATGAGAGCAGCACTAGATATAATGTGTGTGTTGTGTTCAGATCTTCAGGTGGAGTCTCCTGAGACAGTGACAGAGGGAGATTCAGTCCGTCTGTCATGTAAAAGCAGCTGCGCTCTGACTGACATAGCAACATTCATCTGGTACAGAAACTCACAGCCATTAACTGAGAGAAGAGACAGAAACAATCAACTCCTGCTGCAGTCAGTCAGAAGAGAGGATGCAGGCAGATACAGCTGTGCTCTACAGGAACACACTTACATCTCTCCTGCTGTTCAGCTCAATGTCACCTGTGAGTATTTATATATATATATATATATATATATATATATATATATATATATATATATATATATATATATATTTATTTATATATAAAGTCTGCCACACTGCTTTTAACTCCCATTTCTAATAAAAGGCAACGTTTCGATATAGGCCTTACAATCAACTGACCCACCCTGTGATTTAAATGAGCTTGATTGGGTCTAAACAAGCCTAATAGCCCCACCATTTGCCATTTTTAAAGCAGCTCATGCTGAAAACAACAGCAAAATTTTGTCACATTTAGCGTCAAACAATGTTTAAAAACTGGTATGAATATTTGTCAACTTAGAGATATTTTAAATAGTTAAATATAAATATTCAATCTAAATGTTTCGCTTGAAACTAAATATTTAGCTAATATGCAAATTGAAAATAAAAATTACCGGAAGTGCCAAAATAAAAAGCTCGGTGAGGTCAGTGTGTGTTTATAACATTGTGTCAAATAAGTAACGGAAAAAAAACGGTCTCATCCGAGGAAATTGACTCTTGGACATGGATTATCATGATAATGACTACCTAAAATAATACACATGTTTGGATAAACTGTATTTGAAGAGTAGCCTAGTGTCTTTTATGAATATGTTTGCATGCTTAAACGCCAGCAAGAGCCTATACTCTCGGCTAATGCCGATTCGTTGGACATTTGGAACGACAGTAGCGTCAATAGTTACCGTACCTGGTCAAGGGCAGGCAGGGAAATAGGCTCTTGCTGGTGTTTAAGCATGCGAACATGACAGAGAGTGATGACATGATGAGTGATACGGTCTATAGTGAGGACATATAGGTCATGTAAAAAGAAAGATAAGTAAAGCAGCACATGGTAGAAAGAGTGTAAACCAGTGAAGTAAACAGTGCAGATATAATGATTGTAGCAACTTTATTTACAGGAAATACAGATTTGATATTTATCACTCTTTAAATAAATGACTCCTATAAAGTTTTGGTCACACGGCCCCCCTCATGATCATGTTAAATAAATGTGATTATGATTTTGCCATAATCGAGCAGCCCTAGATTAAGAGAGGAAGAAAAAGAATGTCCGTTTCTAAGAATACCTGCATGTGTTGTTTACTCGTATCTTCAATTGATTGTGCCGTTTGCCAGCTGAGGAGCACCCACGTAAGGAAGGGAGAATCAGCGTTCAGAGCTCTGCCTTATGGTAGATTTTATAGAGCTTGTGAGTTTATGATTACGACGATCGGGAGGTGTAGCAGCTATTTAGTCAATGGGGACCATCTGTAGTAGTCCATTACATACCACACCCACAGTAGGCTTCCAACAAGACAATGTCAACAACACACGTGCTCATTATAAACACACATCACACGTGCTCAATACTTTTACACACAGACACTGCAAGCAGGATCTCACTGCAATCGAAATAAAACACACAAATTACAAAGCCCATACTATCCCTCAGCCCACTCTACATTTCCCCATCTGACATAAGGTTGAGCCAAAACCTAGCACTGAGTGCATATTAGACTTGGCAAACATAGTTCTTACCAATAACTTTTTTTGTTTCCAAGATGACTTCTATATACAAAAGAAAGGCACTGCTATGGGAGGCAAAATGGCCCCTATGCCTTGCTTACATATGGGTTATATTTTTCTTATTACTGATTGCACATTAATGGGCTTCCACGAGTATCTGAACTCTTGTAATGAACATTTGAAATTTACTTAAAATATGATAAACATCACATCAGTTTCCTGGATATTCAGGTATATAAAGATGGCATGACCATGAAATCCGATCTTTTTCACAAGCCCACGGATCAAAATACTGTATTGCATGAGGTTTTCATCCCAGGGCCGTTGGTCAAAAGTCTTCCGATCAGTCAGTTTAACTGTGTATGTCCAATATGCTGCGATAATTCATCTTACTCAAAGAAGGCTGCGGACTCGACAAAAAGATTCCTCAATAGAGGGTACAAACAAGATTGTATTGATTCGGTCAAATTGTTTTTTGATGAGTAAACAAGATGAGTATCTTCACTCAAATAAGTGCACTAAAAATCCAAACAAGTCCCCTTTTTGTTGCGTAAAATAGTCCCCACTTGTTTTCAAACATTGACACATTATTGATTCGGACCCTAAACTAATCAGAATCTTCCCAGAAAAACGTAAGCTTATTTTTAATTATGCCCCTAACTTAAAAGGCCTATATGTCCACAATTCACAATGTCTTTTCTTAGAAGGCCAGATGGTAACTAGATGTGGCATTTGTGGCCAGTGCTCCTACAGTAAGTACAAAAATTTTAATCATCCACACACTGGCAAGACATTATGTATTCGTGGTGTTATTACATGTAGCACCACACATGTTATTTATTTTATTCACTGCCCATGTGGCTTATCATATGAGGGCAAAACAACAAGAGGGCTACGGACCAGAATTACCATTAGAACTGGGGATGAACGCAGCCCTGTCGCTGCTTATTTTAAACTAGCAGGGCATAATGTCAGCGCTCTTAGAAATATTGGGGTGGAGCAGGTCAATAAACCGTCTAGAGGAGGAAATCATGGTAAAAGGCTTCTCCAACGGGAATAATTTTACGATACATTATTTAAATATAATGTCTCCCTATGGTCTTAATGAAGAATTTGATATAAAGCCATTCTTATAAAAAGTAGTCATGTGTTTATATGTGCATATATATTTTTTGTAGGAAATTGTCTGCTGACTACATTTCAGTTGGTTTTATGCATATGTGGGGTAATGTTCTCTAATTATTTGGGGTTGGCTTGTGTATATATAGAACTGTTTCTTCCATTGAGTGCTTTTCTATGCAAGTGTTCTGTTAAAGCTGCGGTAGGGAACTTTTGACGCTCTAGCGGTTAATAAACAGAACTGCTTGCGTCTTGCGGAAGAACATCGTAGCCGGAACTACTTCTCTCTGTTTATGTCTATAAAGAATCACAAAGGTACTGGGTTACTCCACCGCGGTACCCCCGAAGCAAACTAAAATAGTCCGAATATAAACACTTATTATAGGTGCACCCTAGTGATTCAGGACAAGCTAAAAACACGGTTTGGAAAATGGATTCATGGTTTACTCGCTTATTATATACATTTTTCTACATTTTGAACACAAACAAAGTTATGGACCGCAGCTCTGATTGGTTATTTTTTACCGGGAGCGATGTATTTCTGCAAATGGCAATAGGACCACTGGGAGGAGCCAGAGGAGCTTGATTTTTTTACAGATTATCTGTCTCATATTCTACTGTTAGGACATAATGACAGGTTTAACAAATATGTGAAAAATATATTTTTACAAAAGTTCCCTACTGCAGCTTTAATTGAGTAAAGGGTGGGGCTATAAGGCTTTTTTAGACCCAATCAAACAGAGTGGGTCAGTTGATTGCAAGGCGGCTTATATATATCCCTTTAGTGAAGTGACATACATCCAAGTATGGTGACCCATTCTCAGAATTCATGCTCTGCATTTAATTCATCACAAGTACACACAGCATCAATTATGCTGTGGCACTCGCTCAAGGACACCAAAGTCATGGTTTTGCCGGCCCGAGACTGAACCCACAACCCTAGGGTTAGGAGTCAAATGCCTCTAACCACTAGGCCATGACTTCCCCTTTTTCAATTGTTTTCACAATTTGCCTATAGAAGACCCAGCAGGGTCAAAACTTTGCCTTTTATTAAAAATGCACAGCAAAAAAATCCAGAGTGAAATTAACTCTGTTGGGAGTACATGTGAGACCACACTCAAGAGTGTGAAAGTGTTAAAATAGGAGTATTAAATTAACACTGAAGCAGAGTTAAAGTTAATGAGATAATTAAGTGATTAATTGAGGGATGATTGACCATTATTGACGAGACCTGATGTTAACATGCAGAATCAATAAAGATGAAAATCACTATGTTTATGTCACCATTATAGTGGTCAGTGTTTGGTTTAGTTGGGCTCTTGACCCTTAAAATGTTGACGTGAGATTTGGTTTGGCTGTTACAACTGAATTGTAACAAACAGACGAGAAAAAAATCAAACATGGGCATTTGACCTGAATCACAAGACTCAATTAAAGCCTAAACAGATTTGATTGACCTCATTGATTATAACAACCCTTTGATTGTACAGTACCTGCTAATTAAAAGTATTTCTTGAAAGTTGTTCTGATAATTTAAAAAAAGCTTGTATTAGACACACACATACATCAAAGATTTGTGTAGGAATCTCACCAACGGTGACAAACAGCATACTCAGAAAAACAGAACAACTCTAAACATTAGAAAACAAACTACTAAAAGTAACATAAAAAACAAAAATAGAATAGTAAGAATGAAGGAAATTACTGAAACAATTCAGATAATAATTTATTAATGCCGCAAAGCATCATGGGAGTAATGGATGAATTTTGATAGGTGGCACCCAGAATGCACTGCAACATGCTTTTTGGATTTTCACCATTGTTGAGATTCACAGGTTGATTCCTTGATGTTTGCGTGTCTACAGAAAGACTCTTTTGAAAGATTTTTGAGCAAACGACTTTTAAGAAATTCCTCAGATTGTATTTAAAATGTTGGAAATGCTTTATTGAAGAATCACAGGGCTGCAATAATCAACAATGTAACTTTAACTCAGTAATTCAGGAATAACAATAGTCTTTGCTTGTCCATCAGTTTATAACTCAGTTATAACAGCCAATTAAAATCTAACTTTAACATTTTAAGGGTCAAGAGCCCAACTAAAGCAAACACTGACCACTATAATGGTGACATAAAAATAGTGATTTTCATCTTTGTTGATTCTGCATGTTAACATCAGGTCTCGTCAATAATGGTCAATCATCACTCAATTAATCACTTAATTATCTCATTACTTTAACTCTGCTTCAGTGTTAATTTAACACTCCTATTTTAACACTTTCACACTCTTGAGTGTGGTCTCACATGTACTCCCAGTAGAGTTAATTTCACTCAGATTTTTTTGCTGTGTTGGAGTTAAAAGCAGTGTTGTGGATATTAATTTTTTTCACTTTAGTAGTTTATTTTGTCCTGCACTTGCCAGAAGGTGGTATGTGCACACAATTACTTGTTTAACAATAGATGTGAGTATTTGGTTATAATTGAAAAGTTAAAAAGTTTGTTGACTGTAAATATGAAAAGAAAATATTATATAATAATTTGCTGATCAACTATAAATTTTATAAACATTACATCTTAAATGAGTATCTCCTGACAGGAAATCAAGAGTGAAAAATGTTGTTGTGAGAACTTGCATTATTATTGTGACCAAAATGGAAACAACAGATATTCAACGAAAAAAAAAAAAAGATACATAATTTTCTAAATGCAGTTTTGTTTAAGACCCCCCTAGGAATGTCTCAGTGTCCATCAGTTCATCTGGTGTAATAGTGGAGGGAGATTCAGTGACTCTGATCTGCAGCAGTGATTCAAACCCACCTGCAGAAATGAGCTGGTTAAAGGAGGAACATTGTAGGATCTGGAAGAATCTACAGCATCTCAAACATCAGCTCTGATCACAGTGGCGAATACAAGTGCAAGTCCAGAAACAAACATGGAGAGAAAGACTCTGATACAGTGACTTTAAATGTTATGTGTGAGTTAATAATGCTTCCATAACAGTGACTTTAAATCCTCTAAACAAAGTTATGATGTCAAATTTATTGTGATATTTAATAATGTCAAAGTTTTTCTGTGTTAGATTCTCCAAAGAATGTATCAGTGTCCGTAAATGGATCTGGTGAAATAGTGGAGGAGATTCAGTGACTCTGATCTGCAGCAGTGATTCAAACCCTCCTGCTCTGAACTTCAGCTGGTTTAAAGGAGAAATGTTTGTAGGATCTGGAAGAATCTACAGCATCTCAAACATCAGTTCTGATGATAGTAAAAAATTACAAGTGCAAGTCCATCAATGAACATGGAGAGAAATACTCTGATGCTGTGAATTTAAATGTCATGTGTGAGTTAATAATGCGTCATTGACTGGTAACAAACAGATTAGTGGGTTAACAATTGTAAAACATGAACGTAACTCTTCATATGTCTGTTTTAGATGCACCCAGGAATGTCTCAGTGTTAATAAGTGGATCAGGTGGAATAGCGGAGGGAGATTCGGTGACTCTGATCTGCAGCAGTGATTCAAACCCACCTGCAGAAATCATCTGGTTTAAGGAGAATCAAAGCTCCTCTGTTGGATCTGGACAGAGTTTCAGTGCACTACAGAGTGGACGCTTCTACTGTGAAGCTCACAATCAACACGGATCTCAGAGATCAGATGCTGTTACTGTCACTGTTAAAGGTGAATCAGTTAAATATTTCTGATGAGCATTTGTTTGAAAAATTATGAATGAATGCATACATGTTTTGAAGGTGCCATTTGCAGATGATATGATGAATCATTAGCTCATTAATATCAATCAGGTTGTATTGACATTGCAAGCTAAATTCACTTTAGTGAATTTAAGAGTTTCCATTCTTATACCACTCTTACATACTACACTGGCTGACATATATGTTTAGTCACAGTGAACATTTTCTGATTTTTGCATCTAATAAGTGTGGCACATATTTCTATTTTGTACAGACATAAAATCCAACTTTACTTTTCATTCCTTTTCAGGGGGAGATAAAACAGTCCTGTACGCAGCTGTTGTGATCCCAGCCGGTTGTGGAGTTTTATTTCTCATCTGCATCATCATGTTCATGTTCATAAGGTGACCTCTTAGATTTTAATAATGTGCACTGGTGTACTCGTTAATAATTATGAATGTGTGTTTGTGTTTAAATGCTTATCTCTGCACTACAGGAAGAGAAAAAGTGGATATGACATCAGGCAGAAGCAGGTAAGAACAGAAATATCTCTGTTTCTGTCATGACAATGAAATCACTTCTTCATTAAGTTGTGTTATAGAAAACATGTTATTTAATTGATTGATCTGAATCCAGCATGTCAAAGAATGAGAAATCAGTTAAATTGAGCTAAAGGAACATGCATCTCATGCAGGTGATCTTACTTTTATACTTCACTTTTCTGAGAGGTTTTGGCTTCTCTCTCCAGGTTCAACATCCTCCCAGCTCTGAGACAAACTACTCTGATGATGGTCTGTATGCCAGATTTCAGCCAAGAGACCCAGTGCAGATCAGACTATAGGAAAAACTATAAAGACAGTGTACACAATGATCCAACATGTCAAAAACAATGAGAGCAACGGGAATCTGACCGTGCACCATCCTGATCCTGCTGTGGGGTGAGAGACAAATTGGTTTGAGTCACATTTTCTTTTTTCTTTTGAAATGTACTGCATGATCCCTCAGAAATTGACTGACCTTTGATCATCTAAAAGGTCATTCACACTTCATATTTGACTGTGTTGTTCCACAGATCCGATGCGATGGTGGATGAATCTGTGGTTTACAGCAAAGTCAAATGATCCAGAATCTGTCACGTGGATCGAAAATGAAGCTGGTCTCCAGCTGAGTGTAAATATATCTACTGCAGCTTTGAATCAGATGTTAATAAAGTGATTTAAATGTGTGTCAAGTCACATGACATTTCTTGCCCATCAGCCGTTGATTAGGAGTACTGATCAGAAAATACCATTACCGTTAACTAAGACGTCCATGGTGGTTATGTAAGTGCACCTAGATCATTTTTAAGACTGTGGTTTGTTGTTTGGGTTGTCTGTTGGAGAAGTTACAACATCAACTAGCTGCATTTAAGCGTCTGTGGAAACATCTTCTGCTAATAGCATGTTTTGTAATGTTTCCAAAGATTTGCGTAATTTTCCATGACCTGCAGTCTCTTAGTCACTCTTCAGTAAGCATCCGTTTTTGTGTCTTTTGTGTCTCTTTTTCATCCTTCATAAAACATGTTTGATTCTTTGAAGTTATAATTTCATGCACATTTGGTGTATTGGAATATTTTAAGATTTAAATAAAGTTTATATAGTCTATGTGTTTTTGTCTGACAATAGAAATACACAAATTCATTACATTTCCAGATGTTGACTGTTGATGGTTTTGTTCTGTAGCCTACATCAGCTTCAGCGTCAATGCGTTAACACGCGTTTTCTTCCTAATAGCGTGATGTGATCGCGCCTTTTCTGACTGAGAAAACACCACTGCGCATATGCAGAGTAAAGGCAGCTAAAGAATAAGAATGCACGTTTGATCAGATACAACTGCAGTCACAAATTATGAGATGCATTATTTGAATGCTTGGTGAAAGAGATGTGTTTTTAATCTAGATTTAAACAAAAAACGGTTGAGCAGCTTCTTCACCACATCACTTTTAGGAACATGTGCCACATCATTTTCCTTTATAGCAAACGTGGGTCTCTCCCACTCTTTCGTGTTTCTATGGATTTTCTGAGAAATTGTGGCAAGTATTTTGTCATCAACTTCTCAACCATGCCAATGTCCCTGGTGTATTGCCTTGGCATGATGGCTTTTCTACAATGTCTATGACATTACAAAATAAACATATGTAATGTAATATTACATTAAAATGTTTAATAGTAAACTTAACATATGTCTCATGTCTCACTTTACCCACCACCACATGTTTAGAAAAAACAATCTCTCTTAGCAATTCAGGCTAATCTTAAACTAGCATCATCACATGTTGGTAGTTCATCAACATGTTATAATGTAATTTTTTCTACCTGAATCAATTTGATTTGGCACAACAGTTGATTAAGTTGACAGCAAGAAAATGTACTTATACATGCAAAACTAATTTTTGTAAAAAAAAAAAAAACATGGCTTACCACAACACCACGAGGTCCTCTCCATGGCCAAGGGGAAAGGGGAGAGACTTGAAAACATACAGTAAGGTCACATGACCACAAATGTGTCTCACATTACCCCATCTCTCCTATAAGGGGAACACTATTTCAGTAGCGATGTACTTCCCTCTACAGTGCACCAGGGCGCAGTGTAGTCTAGGAGCAGAATGATTTCTGAGTGCAGGTGCAGTCCTCTTTAGTTTCTCTCCAGCTCCAGCTTTAGTTTCTCACCAGGTTCACACGGATATGTTTCTGACCTGAGCTCTCAATACATTTAAATAATGCAACACATTTTGATGTATAACCAAACAACTATCTCAATATCTTTTAGGTACAGCTTAAATAACCAGGAGTATTGACACAGGAAGCCTCGCACATTCAAGTTACAAATTGACGAGCTTCTCTTACGTTAAAAGGCCACTCACACAAAACGTTGTGCAAACCAGTAGTGATGCACCAATAAAGAAATCATTTTTAGACAGCTGATTTTTCCAAATGCAAATTTAAGAAAAGTCCAGTTAAGCGCGTTGCATTATGGTATACTGTACTGCATGCACGCAATGCAGTCCTGGTTGTGTACTGAACATTTTGACAAAAACATGACAGCACATTGTTAATATACAAGAATATGTTCTGCTCAATATACATATTTACCCCATCAATATTGATAGTCACAGTGTTTACTCAAGTCAATCTAATGTCTCTACTCTATTAAAACTGGGATACAAGATGGTATTTATTTGGAAACAAATAAATAGGCCTACATCATAAAAATAAACAGACTGATACTGATTATCAATCACGAAATAAAACACATCTGGTTTGTAGATATGAATGACTTAGCGACTTGTCGTTGGTTTTCCTTGGGTTAAGGCTAAACAGCACACTGTTAAAACCAGCAGTTGAAGTTGTATTGATTTCACTGGCTTCAAGCAGAAACCACAGAGACTCGGAAAGACAGTTTCTGCGTTAGGTCAGTGCTGTTAATAATAACCCGTCACACACACTCACAGTCACGTCTGAGTTATCTGTGTTTCATTCCAGCCGTGCTTGAGACAGCTGAGCGGGAGAAAGTCTTTAGACTCAAGACAGATCAGATGAGAGCTGGGCTTGGAGATCAGCCCACAAACCATGGGAGGAACCTAACCCTGAACAATGACATAAGGACCATGGAAGCACAGTTATGTCATGGTTCTTCTGTCCAGTGTCAGATGAATAGACGGACATTTGTCCAGGATATATGAGCAAACAAACATCAGATCCGAAACCGGGTATTCTGACAGAAATAAGGGATTTGTTTGGTTAATAGTGTTTAAGTTGGTCTTGGTTAGGTTAGGTTAACAGAAAGAATCATATCAGAAGTGGGAAAAACAGCTTATAAACAAACATTGTCTTTGAAATAAGAAGATTTTTTTTTTAATGTCGTGAATTTAACCTACTTATAGTAAAGCTACATTCATTACAGTAGCGAATCTCATGAACATAATAAACAGCAGACAGACATGACCTCAACACACACACATATATATATATATATATATATATATATATATATATATATATATATATATATATATATATATATATATATATATCAGTTTTTATATAATTTTGTTACAACCTATCGTAATTCGGCGCTAAGTGCAAACGTTTCAACAATGATTTCATTAACAGCATTCGTTTTGAAGCAGGCAGGTAATGATTTAAACGCTGGTTAAATTAATTATTAATTAAGCATACAATATTTAACATGGAAACGGTAATGCTAGTAAACATAATGAAACAGATTTTGCTCAAACAGGACATTGAAAATATACATATAATTTATTCAGATAAATAACTTACTATCAGACAGTATGGATTTAAAATCATTTAAAGGCTTATTTACAAGATGTTAAGCTTTGCATTTCAGTATATAGCAATATAAACAAATGCTATTGTATTATTCATTGTAATATATTCAAATCCATTTCTGATACTAATAGGTTCATGTTCAATAATTCCTGAATAGATCTGTTCATAAAGAAATAGGCTGTATTTTGTGTTGGATCAATTATCTGTGTCGTCATTGTGGAGACACACCCACCTAAACTCCCTTACGAAAAATATCCATGGTTTTATTATAGTGAAACTGTAGTAACCCATGTTTTTTTGCCGTGTAGACTACCATTTGTATAACCACAGATTTACTAAAAATACAATGGTTAAACTATATTAATCATGTTTTTTTGGTTTTATTTGTAGTAAAGCCATGGTTAATTTCCGTAAGGGGCCCAAAAAGATCATAAACATTACATCCTGATGTAAAAAATAATTTACATACACACAACATGAAAAAATTAACCCCGTTTGACTGATTTGCTTGAAATCGAGTTATTTTAGGCCAGTGGTTTGCATGTGACTCAATGGCGCTCTCTGCTGGTAGGGATTAGTAAAATGGCGGATCGAACACTTCCGGTGGAAGGCATTTATAAATGCAGCAATCACCAACTGTTATTTTAGAGCTCTCATATGTTCATTTTTATGAACCAAATAACATTTAGGAACGTTCTCTCTTGGTTCTTTTTTAATCCAGAAAAAAAAAAAAAAAAAAAACTTCCCAGAATATTCCAGGACCCAATAATTATCTGGGAAGAAATCGTTATTATTTTGGCCATTTTCATATAATGTCTTAAGATCTAACCCTTTGCAATTAACACACAGATTTATTCATACACAATAACCATATTTTCTCAAGGGTTTGTTCAACATCATTTCATAGTTAAAGTTTATAATCCGCTGTACTCAAGGGGGCGCTAGAGTTTTCTTCAAATGTATGTTTAATTAAACCAGATGTGCTAAATACCAACATTTGTTTGGTCAAATTCGATGGATAATTATATTAAAAAAAAAGCAGACAGCAGTTGAACTGGAAACAGACGGTTTACTCACAATCCCTTTACGGCGTTCAGATAACGTACTTTGAGCAACGACATCATATCCTGTGTAGCTGAACTCGCTCGCCTTCACATGATAATATGAACATTTCACAATTTTCTCCACAGCTGGGCAGTTTGTACAGAAAACACCCAGCAACACAAACACAGAAACTGACACCATAATGTTTCTGTTAGGAGTGTTTTTATTCCAGATCGGAGTCCAAGGAGGAGAAACACACACACACACACACACACACACGTACACAATACACTCAAACTCACTCTTGAACACATGAACACAGTCCAGACGTCAGTCAGAAGAATTGACCGCTCAATTACTCCAAACAAAGCTTTAAACAAAAGCAGCGTTCATCGTCTCGCAGCACACACCGAGTGCAGGCGAGAGCTCATCATCTGTCGAATAGAGTCAGGCAACAAGAACAGACAGAAACAAACACACCAACTTCTGTCTGTAACCAAGAACAGCAACTTCAGGGAGGACTGATGGCTCGGATCCATCCATCTGGAACCACTGGACGTCCCCAAACACACCAGGCCTCATTTCACCCCTGCCCCTTATAAAGGTCTGGCAACAACTGGCTGACATTTTGCCCCTTGAGACGGGCACTCAATAGCAGGGCCTATAAGAAGTCATGATTGCCTCATCAAGACTAAACGGTGAAGGGTTTGCAGAATTCGTGGATGAAAGCTTTGAGTTGATTACCATCAGTGCTATCCGACTGGCCACTGCCTGATGCTCCCATCTAATGCAGGTCAAGGCTTCGCAGCTGTAGACAAATAAACGGTCGATTACAGAAGAAACAGACTGCACCAGTGGAAGATGAAAAAGACCTTCAAATATCAAGGTCAGCAAGTTGTCATAGTTTGGGTTGATTCATTGGGGTTTTTTTTAATCTAAAAAACTAATTTTGCAGCTGAAGTCCCTTTAGTAATTTTTCAGGCTTAAGAAAAGTTTTGTTTTCATCAAGGCTTGAGATCAATACCTCACTGAAGTGCTGTCCTGAGGGTTTCCGCTAATGCTGCCCGCTGCTGCACTTCTCAGGAAAATAGGGAGTGACAGAGGGTCACCGCTGCTGGGTTCATCTTCCCCTGACCTTTACATCCCCGCTGGTGATCTGTCTTTCTCACTGGGACAAGATGTAACCCAGGCACACAAAGGGCAAGAACAAAATAAGGAAAAGTTACACCACCCAAACTCTGCCACCCGCAGCTCTCTTCAGTGAGCTCTTGAAAGTTATTTCCTCAAATTTGTACTTAAAAACAATAAATACAAAGTGCTAGTACACCACCTTCCTCTCAACTCGAGCACAATTTGAGCAGCAGTGGCCAAATACTCAAAAACAGAATTATTATTATTTAAAGTGAGTACTGAAATGACAACTAGAGGGTACAGAGCAGGAGAAAAAAAAAAAAGGAATTGACTCTTTTGTTTCCTGAAAATGTCAAAAAAGTGAGAAGTGCAGTGTGAGATTGATAGCAGCGATGAAGACAATGTGGGAAAAAAAAATGCTCAAGGTTGAAACAATGACCAATGAGGCATCGGCAGAGGAGCTGGAATGATTGATATGGGTGACAAAGTGAAGACCCCAGGCTGCAGCACAGATGAGGATTCGGGATTCTGTGTCTACTCTGTCTGCTCATCTGGGGATTGATGAGGACTCAGCACTGGACCTCATACAGCGCTGGAAGGCTGGCGAAAATGAGGGGTTGAGGAGTGGTCTCTCATGTTGTCAGTTCTACTTTTCAAGTAGACACAGCTGTTTTGTTCTGGGGTTTAACAGAAAGTCGCCTTTAGCCTCGGTTTTACAACCATGGGCCAGGGTTCAAAACAAATGAAAATTATGATATTTAAAATATCAAACAAGTATAATATTGAATAAATAATAACACAATTACATATTCTTTGAAACCATTTACCGTATTTTTCGGACTATAAATCGCACCTGAGCATAAGTCGCATCAGTCCAAAAATACGTCATGACGAGGAAAAAAACATATATAAGTCACACCGGACTATAAGTCGCATTTATTTAGAACCAAGAACCAAGGAAAACATTACCGTCTACAGCCGTGAGAGGGCGCTCTATGTCTTCAGTGTAGACTACAGGAGCACAGAGCAGCATAGAGCGCCCTCTCGTGGCTGGAGATGGTAATGTTTTCTCTTGGTTCATTTCTCTTGGTTCATGACAAATCAATTTTGATATATAAGTCGCACCTGACTATAAGTCGCAGGACCAGCCAAACTATGAAAAAAGTGTGACTTATAGTCCGGAAAATACAGTACTACAAATTTACTAACACAGTAATGCTGTCTTATAAACTCAGCAGCTGTAAATGAGGGAAAGACGAAATAAACCAAAAAAATCCCTCTCTCATTACCAGCACTATTCATGTCCTTCTGTTTCTGTAGTGAGCTATTTGAACTGGTAACTCCCCAAGGGCGAGCGACATCTCCACCAACAGCCCCTGCTGACAACCAGTCACATTTATATTTAGCCAGAGAGGAAGAGGAGGAGGAAGAGGTGCCAACTGAATAAGACCCGTTTCCCCTCTGTGAGGATGAATCCTGTAAGATCTGCCTGCCTGCGTCTCTCACTTTCACTTGGTCTCTCTCTGACCCAGAAAAACAGCCCCAGCATGACGGAGAAATGCAGGAGTGCAGGCACACCTAAATATAAATAACTTTATAACACTTACAAGTCTAATGACGGGTAGAAGCCTGAAAAGACGGTTTGGAATGACTGCAGAGAAATTCCCGGCTTCTATTCACTTTTGAAGAGCTAGAATGCCAGGGGTTGGTTTTTATAATAATATAATACAAAACCATCCCAAGACTGATATATCAGGATGACTTAAGTCCACTAGCCGGGTTACAAACAACCATTGCTGGGTGTCGCCGAAATCTGAGCCAGTGATGGGCGACTTGAAGAGCGTAAGGGGTACTAAAACACTTAAGAGTCATTTCTCAAGCACCGCCCAGGGAATAAATAATCAACTTGATTTGGTCCAGTGCGGCCAGTCACGCTCCATTGTAATTTGAGAGGCTGTTAGGATTAGTTTAAAGTGTGAAATTAATAAAGGGCAAACTGAATGTGATAGAAATGTGGGAAGAATTGAGATGAAACAGAAGGGAAAGGACAGACGAGAGGCTGAGACGTGTGCGTGTGTGCGTTGTGGGGACAGACTGGAGGGCAGTGGGAGGTTTGGCACAAGGACAGAGATTACAGAAGTATTCTTGGGGGTGGTCTAAAAGGAGGATGTTATGACCTTTCCCTGCTCACAACACAACCAGTACCAGATTCACAGAGAGGAAGACTTGAGAGTTTAGAGTCAGAAGTGCTGGTCTTATGGGTGGTAAAATGACACTAGATTAGTGGGACATTTATACAGGATTGACAGGATGGATCAGCCATCCTAGCTCCCTCTTTGAGTAAGTGCAGTATGTATACTCTGCACAGAATGCAAGTCATCTGTTTGCACTGAATGCCCAAATGAGCTACTACTGTACATATGCTAAAGTGTGTAGTACAGTATATAATCAGAGAGCCAACTGTGTGGAATACTATATCAGGGTTGTGTCATTCTTAAATTCAATCCCTTAATTTCAATTGAAGTAAACAGGTTACAGAATGACTGAGCAATAAACAGAATGGATGGATGGATGGATGATCATAACAATAGACAGAATGACAGACAGAGGTAGATGTTGATTGACAGAATAACAACAGTGACAGAATGACACAACATTAGATAGATAGATAGATAGATAGATAGATAGATAGGTTTCTGTAAAAGCATTAGCATAAAAGCACTGTGTGTCTTACACTTGTGCTATATTTGAATAAATAAATAGATTTCTTGGGTGTTTTTTGCAACAGCTTTTTAATAACTTTACATCATTCTTCTAACTAGGTTTTTTTGGATTTTGCTTCAAAACTGCAAAGTACTGTATCTTCCAGGGGAAATCAAACGGAGGACGAGCACATGGGCCTGTGTTTGTATTGACGTGTACACTGTACACTGGTCACTTTCTCCCTCACCTTCACCAAGCAGTGTTTGTCGTTCCCTGTTTATGTCACCATAGAGAGCAGAAAAGGCCAGATCTGAACATGACCCGGAGAACACCTACTGTTCAAGCACTTTCCTGAGCCACAGACACTTGACTTACCTGTAAAGCATCAAGTAACAATCTGCACTCTTTAAAGCATCTTCAAATTCAAAACCACAGTCCCATTACAGCATAGATACATGTAAGGTGGTGCGTGCTGTGTGTCTGCCAGGCTGATCAAAAGATGAAGAACACAGCCTTCCTTCAGACACAAACCAGTCCCCTTGCTGTAATCGGCCATTACAGCGGTGAACAACTGCAGTACACTGAATCAGTCACCATCAGTGGAGATGTTTTTAGGGTCCAGGTAACATTGTTAATTTACACAGCATGCTTATTTGGGTATCACAGTGCAATTGTTCAGGGCAGGTGGGGACGCCACCTCACCTTGCTAAGATGCAAATGGCCAGTTCTGAACACCTGTTTCCAGTGAATGTGTCCTCTGAGAGTGAACAGAAGGCATGAGGAAGCAGTCGGGATAGATGTGTTAGCCTTGATGCGCATGTGAACAATAACATATGTCTTTGAATGCTCGAGTCTGATTAGTCAATTGTGGCATTCAATGGTCAGATATTTATAATGACTGCTAAACTGGATATTTCACTGTTGACCGTGGCACCATACCTGTGAATACATTTCACTCCATATCCCGTCTCTTTTTTTCATGATGCAGGTTGGAATAGCTCCCGGGTTTCGGCAAAATCTCCCACTCTTTACTGAGAAGTCGTGGCCTAATGGTTAGAGAGTCGGACTCCCAATCAAAAAGGTTGTGAGTTCGAGTCCCGGGCCGGCAGGAATTGTGGGTGGGGGGAGTGCATGTACAGTTCTCTCTCCACCTTCAATACCACGACTTAGGTGCCCTTGAGCAAGGGATCGAACCCCCAACTGCTCCCCGGGCGCCGCAGCATAAATGGCTGCCCACTGCTCTGGGTGTGTGTTCACAGTGTGTGTGTGTTCACTGCTCTGTGTGTGTGCACTTCGGATGGGTTAAATGCAGAGCACAAATTCTGAGTATGGGTCACCATACTTGGCTGAATGTCATTTCACTTTCACTAATTGGCCCCATCCTGTGACTCAAAACAGTTACTATAATTACTAACTGCAGTAAACAATGGTCTTCAGTCCTCAATTAAATCAACACAAAGAAAAAAATGCGTACAACAAGAAACTGTTAATAGCTACAGTAAATATAGCTTGAATAAGGAACTTAAAGTCAGCATGAGATTAAAATTCACATCTATATTGTAAATGCAAAATTCATCCATTTATGTTCTGTCTTTCTTTCTTTCTTTCTTTTTTTGTTTAATCATTAATGCATTCATTTTTAAGTGTAACCCCCACATCTCAAAACCAATTAACAACAGATGCATATTTTCAATAATTTATTACACTCGGATGTATGTCATAGTGAGGTTAAAACATCACTTGTAACTTCTGCTTTATTATTACTTTAAAACATTTGTAGAAATGTTAAAATCACTCTTAAGACGTTAGCAAGCTAGCTAAAAGAAAAGTACCTTGTGTGGTAGATTAACAGCAAATATAAATATTGTATTTGAAAAATGTTATCAAAATTTAACATGCTAAATCATGTGTAATCTGAAAGACAGAATATTTTCCATGTATATGTTTTGATATTTATTTAGTAACCATGTAATAAGTTGGATAAATATGTGACCCTGGACCACAAAACCAGTCTTAAGTGTCAATTTTTCTAAATTTAGATTTATACATCATCTGAAAGCTGAATAAATAAGCTTTCCATTGATGTATGGTTTGTTAGGACAACATTTGGCCGAGGTACAACTATTTGAAAATCTGGAATCTGAGGGTGAAAAAAAATATTTAAAAAAAAAATTGCCTTTGAAGTTGTCCAGATGAATTCTTAGCAATGCATATTACTAATCAATATTTAAGTTTTGAGATATTTGCAGTAGGAAATTTACTAAATATCTTCATGGAACATGATATTTATGATTTTTGTCATAAAAGAAAAAAACAATAATTTTGACCCATTAAATGTTTTTTTGGCTATTGCTAAAAATATACCCTGGTGACTTAAGACTGGTTTTATGCTCCAGGGTCACATATCTTATTTTGCATGTCGTTATGATTTGCAAATTATAGCAAAAAGACAATAATCCAATGAAATACGCTGATACTAATCAATAACAAATAAATAAATAACAATAGAAATGATACTTTATTTGGCTAATCCAAAATATACCTTACTCTTTTAAGGGGCCGTTCACATATCACGTCTTTTGCGCGCTCAAGTTCGTTATTTCCAATGTTCGTTATTTCATAATGGAAGCGACGCTCTCGCAGCGCGAGGCGCCCGTTTTTCTATGGAAGGCGAGTCTGCACCACATCGAGATAAGAACATTTAAACTTTTCAGAGAGCAGCAAGCACACCGCAGGTCATGTGACAAGAACTAACCAATCAGCTTCATCCTTTCCCGTAACAACGTTGAAAGCTCAGCCAAAATGAAGGAACAGCTGATCATAGTTGTATATGGATTGCCATTTTTGAAAAAAATTTAGTAGCAGAGCTACTGCAAGCGACTTTTAGAGCTGCAAATCCATTTATCCTTTGCTGAAATTTCCGCGTCTTCAAGGAGAAAGCACGTCATGGTTGCTTAGTAAAGGCAGACGCTTCAGGAGCGCTTCTGCCCGATCGCTTTGGAAAGAAGGGGAAAGCGGTGCGCCGAGCGTTTTCCACGCGTTTTTAGGCGCGATATGTGAATGGCCCCTAACACATTTGTCCAACAGAACTTTTTCATGAGTCTACTTTTGGGGCTTAAAAGCTGTAAATCTGCTAAATCCACATTAAATCAGCTTCCTTGTAAAACTGGCTGAAAATAAATGTGCCAGCTCTGGATCTAGTTTCAATGGGCTGCAGTCATCACAAGCAAATCCTGATATGAACAGAGTTTTTTTTCTAATTTAAATAAAAACTTGAGGTAACCTTGAAAAATTCACAGAAAAATAACATAGAAACCAGATTCTGCCATATGATCTAAAGCAAGGTTGGTGGTTTTCTTGAGCAGTCTTAAGTAAGCAGTCAAAGTATCTTTTTTTGCAGGATATTTAACAATAAATTCGTTTAGATTTACACTGCCCATATCGCCCAGTCCTAGGATAAACTGTAGCTCTCTTATAATCCACAAGATCCAAAGTTTTACACCAAAATCAATAAGGTCTTAAACTTCTTAAAGAAGGATCTGTACTTGATATACTTTGAAGAACTTATAGTACCTTACCCAGCAAAGACATACAAATGAGAGAAAGAAAAGGAGGGAGGAACATTTATACTGGATCTGTGAGTTCATCCCCATAAACAACACACCAGTCCTTAAACAAATACACAAATTACAAGACTTTCCAGAGCCATTCAGAGTACATAAAACTGCTCATCAAACCATATGCTGGAAAATTTATCATCATACAGCTCCATTAACTGACTTCTTTCTGCATCTACCCTAACTGCCCAGGGATCAAGGGGTAGGTCGTGGCCTTATGGTTAGAGAGTTGGACTCGTAACCCAAAGGTTGTGAGATTGAGTCTCGTACCGGCAGGGATTGTAGGTGGGGGGATTGAATGCACAGGTGCAAAATGGCTGCCCACTGCTCCAGGTGTGTGTTCACGGTGTGTGTGTTCACTACTGTATGTGTGCACTTTGGATGGGATAAATGTAGAGCACTAATTCCGAGTATGGGTCACCATAATGGCCACATATCACCTCACTTTCACTTTCAACATTAAGAGTTGTCTGATGGATCTAGACCAGCGTGAGAGATTTTGGCCAGTTGAAAGAAACCAGTTATTAATAATGTTGACAATTTGAGAAGCATAAACACAAAAACCTTTTGAGGTTCCCATTACAAAATGAAAAAAAGTATTCAAAAAATGTAATGCATTTATTTTTACAGTTTAAGTGAAAGATAATTGTACAATTGGAACACAACTGAATTGGTTTGCAATGTGCCACATTTAATTATGTGGTGAAATAATATTTTAGTTGTTCAGTGTCTCAAATTAAAATGGACTTTAAATGCAAATGTTATGGAAAATGAGAGTTGTAATGAAAAAGATTATTAAAAGTATGCTTGCAAATTTTTTTGCTATCTTTGTGTAGGCAGCTTGGGGCAATATGATTTTTGTCCTTAAAATTGAAGTTTAACAGAAAGAACCAATTGGAATGTGATATTAGCAGGATATTTTAGACACTTTTTTGGGGGGGGGGTCATGAGAGGTCCTGTGATCTATGAGCATTGTTAGTGCACTCAGACTTATCTGAAAGAAGATGAAAGGCCAACATGGGACAGTTAGTGGCTGCTCTTACATTGTCTCATCAATTAATAAAAAAAATAGAGGATTGTCTGCTGATAATGCACTTTCTATCGTCTCTTCCAAGTTGGCATCACTGTCTTGGTGAATTTTGAAAATCTACAATCACTGGCAACTACAATTCCGGAGTCATTCAATTATCATTCTATCTCTGTTCCTCTTTGCTGTGCAGACTAAATAGCAACCCGGAAATTGATAATTTGACAACAGCATCAGGGTTTTTTAAAAAGGGGTCAAGTTTGGCTTGCTAGCATGGTCCATCATCTGGATGCAAAAAGCATCTTTCTCCATCGACAGCCATTCAAAAGCAATCAACATATATATTGCTATATAACTTGACTGCTTGTCCAAAATTATTTGGTGCCATCAGACAATCAGTGTTGTCATAATTTCATTAATCAAATGGAATTTATGGTAAATGACCAAATAAATAGCTGCAGAATTGAGTACCCATAAGCAAAGACGGCAGATTTCAAACTGCATGCTTCAGAAGAGTCCTGTGCCGGCTGAGCACCAACCATTGAGATAAATAGCAAGGTTAACAGATAGTGATCTTCCACATATTTGAGATATTTAAGTGAACGAATGCAAAGACTGATTTTCATTCATGTTCAGAGGAGACTCATTATTGGGACTTAAATGCCATCATGTGCTGAAAATAGTAAGTCTAGGGTGTTCTGTAAAGACTGGGGTAACTCAGTATTAAAAGAACCCTCAGTCCATTATATTATCAGGGGTTACTACAACTTTGGCGCATTGCCATTATTGAGGAATTATGAATTATTTATGCAGCACACATTCAAATCATGAAGGCTAAAGGTGCAGAGTGCCATTAAATGGCTGTGATTTCATATTTTAAGGTTTAATGAATACACTGCAGACTTGTTCTCTCACCTGAAGGTTGCCTGCCGACTCAAGACGAGGACATCATTTTACGGCATGTTAAAGGTACACAATCGCCTCGCCTTAAACGCTGTCCAAAACCAATGCTCTGTCCACATTTCACAGCATATCGCTGTTTTCTTTGCTCATGCCATTGTTAGCCGTTTTGAACGAGCACATTCGGCCAATGTGACTGCTCTCTGGCAGCTCACCAACAACAACTGTTATGCAAATTTACCTCTGTGTTTTATTCGGAAGAACAAAGAGATTTTGGGTGGACAGTTTCAGCTTTGGTCTCTGGTCACTTCAGGGCTTTCAGATTTGTAGGTTTAATTAATTTTCAAAGGCAAGCCTGCGGTTTATTACAATGTGCAAATTATTCTCAGTGGCAGAGCAAAGCACGCTAATCTGCATGTAGTACGTTGTGAAAGGTCATTCCCTCCAGCTCAACAGACAAAGCTCACTCCAAATTGATAAGCCTGAAACAGGGGATATGCACAAACACGCTCAGACAATACAAAAATATGAACACCTATTGATGCCCTGTGCCACAATCTATTAGTCAAGAATTCAATGATTTGTTCCATGGTGTCTGTGAAGCTAAGCAGGATAATATAATACAAACATGATTTTGACACTGCAAAAGCACAATCTGATGTTTGCTAATGTTTGTACTAGTGTTGTCAAAAGACCCGGTACTTCGGTACCAAGTCGGTACTAAAGAAATTCAAATCTGACGGTACCAGGTTTCTTTAAGTACCGGTAGTACCGAGGTCCCGTTCAAACCCGGTTCAGCGCTATGATTTCCGCGAAGCAGAAAACGAGGACGGAATCTCAAAATCCAGTCATGAAAATGAAACTTACATTTTAATATGGACAGTCATGGAATTTGTCGAAGTTAGCATAAATTAATCAAATCAAATCTCCATATGGACCAGTATCTGTAAATGTTAAGCCGCACAAGTTTTTTGAAATATGTATCTGGGCGTCTCTGTGTCAATTAATGAATGGCAGAGACATCTGGGTTTGTTAACTACATAGACTGAAGCGCATGACGCTTGCATTCATTTCAGCATCTGAGCTTCAGAGTTCTCTCTCCATCAAGCGATCTGAACTTTTCAGTTCATCTGAATGGACGCACAGCGCACCTGTATTTGACGCTCTGTAAACTCCTTCTGAAGGCGCACGACTCACCGTCGCTTTACTGATAGCGCTGTTTCTCACACATGCAAAGAGAAAGAGAGAGCGAGAATCTTACCACGCTGAATCGACACGCTATATGTAAACTATAATCTTTGTTGTCTTCTCCTGTCAAAATAATGGAGTTCATTTAGAATTATTCATATTAATTTTCGAACAAGCAGTACGCATACCGGTTTCTCCAGTAATGGGCGGAGCTAATGCGCAAATGGCAATTTCATTGGCTGGCGCTGATCTAGTACCGTCCCTGTTTTGATTTCAGCAAATCAGTTTGACCGAACGCTGACAACGTGATTAATATTCATGAACCCAGCAGCTCATCAATTCATAGTGCATTGTATATACATTAGTATAATAGCAGAATTAGTAGTAGTATTATCTTTTAATAATAATTAATATGATCTATTACTATTTTTTACAGAAACCCTCAATGACCAAAAATATCTTAAGCATTACCACCAGTCTTAAGTTCAGTTAAAATGACAAATATGCGTTCATTAGGCTTAAAAGCAACTGCACAGGCACTTTGGAAAGAAGGAGAAAGCGGCGCGCCTAGCATTTTCCACTCGTTTTAGGCGCGATATGTGAACGGCCCCTAAGACTTTTATTCGTGCAAATTCTCCAGTACAATGTTGTTTGCAAATGTTTAGTCGTAAAAGCTGATAACATTGCTTTTTAACAGTTAATATTTAAAGCTTTACAAACATGATCTGTGATCAGTTTGTCGTTTACCAGTTCATAATTCAGTCGTGCAGCCTAATTTTGACTGAATGAGAGAGGTAAATGTTTAAAGATATTTGAAATGCACTTTTTTTTTTCTAAGTATTCACTGCTCTTTTTCACACAGCAGGTTTTTGTGTGTGTCCGATGTTTTTTTTTTTTTCTGGACAACCTTCTGATGGATTTTACCATCTTGGATTGTCTACAAATTTTACAGCATAAGCTATAAAGCTGTTTCCCAGTAAATAATAAAATACAACGCACTGCAATCTTATTCTGTTTTATCCTTATTCTTTGTGAAAATATGTTCTGAAAGATTCCTTAATAAGCTTTGTTCGGGATGTTAAACTACTTTAGGAGCCCTAAGGACTGCCATGGTGAAAACAATATTTGAAATCTCCTTGTGAAATTTGCTAGAGTATGGGTCAGTGTTTTGACTGCAGAAGAGTTCGACAAAGGATTACTAACACATAATAAAACAACTCCAGGTATATTTTTGATGAGAATATGACAATGCAAAATGGTTAAAATCTCTTAAAAATCTATGCTGAATGATAAAGACCCTTTATTAATAATTTACTTGGGGAAAAAAATTGAAAAAACTGAAATATAAGTACATAAACCGATTAATCGATTAATTGCAAACATAATTGACAGATTAATCGATTATCAAAATAATCGTTAGTTGCAGCCCTAATAGCAAGTCATTGTTTTATAAAGCAAAGGCTTTATGAATCCATCAACCATGATAGTGGCTGCATAAATATGCACATTCTGCTTTTAGACAAATTAGGTACTGAAGGGAGGGGGAAAAAGGTCTATGAGGTCTCACTTATATACACAGACAGTCACATTTGTTGACTCCATGTCTCTTTGATGTAAATTCTGACATTTCTGGCAGCTCTGTTTTCTGTGAGTGATGGCACTGCCTTTTACTGAGGTCAGAAATATTGGTTAAATAAATCTCAGTCGAAAAGTGCAATCACAATGCTATGGTGAATACTGGGTATGAGTGGTTTCCTTTCCTTTTGAACCTTATCATTTAAATTCGCTTCTCAATTTTAGTTTCTATGTGACTGCTTATTAGAATTCGGCAGTCACAATGTGGCAAGGATCAAAAAGATGCAAAAATGTCCGAAGTTAGAATGAAACCAGATTTTACATCCATCAGGCATTTCATTTAAATGAAGGAACTGGACGAGCAATGCCACAAAACACTGCCATCCACGGGAAAATCCCATTAAATGAAGTGAAGACCAAAAAGCTAGAGATGCTTTGAAGACGTGCCAGCATTTAAAAAGCATGATAGTGTGAAACTGAGAGCTTTTCCTTGCTTAGTGGATGAAAAGCTGAAAGAGCCATTATTGACTGAACAGTTATCAAGTTGTTTCACAGTTTACTGTCTCTCTCTTTGTGTCAGTGACATAAGAGACAGATAGCCGGCAATACGGGAGCAGGTGAGTACTTTGACATCTGCTCTAATGGAACGGTCTACCCTTGGGCACTCGCTTTAGCACAGTCAAGGAGGACTGCAGAAGTTTGAACAGAACAGAAACTCAGTAGTAAATCTAATAAGTGTTACTGATCCAGAATTCCATTGCAATACTAGGGTTTACAATTTTTGGATTACCTGTAAACATGCAGTTACCATATAACCTAAAATCTAATAATTTCCCTATGATATTCAACACAGCTGATGTAACAACAACATGGTTTCCCAGGTTCCTTCCCCCTGAGCAGTTTGTGTTTCGAAGCACAAAGAACACGTGTAAACTGACAGCTTGTTGGAACAGGTGTGACTGTGTTTGATCTATGCATACGCTGGCGTGTGAGCCATTAAGCACGACTGTTTAGACGTGACCACAATGAGGCTTGTGATGATTCACACAGAAAAAAAACAGCACAGATGCAAACACACAAAAATAAACATATGCTCAAGCTATAAGATTATCTAATTAGAAAGTGACACCATAATGCTAGTAGAAAAATATTTTTTGTTCTTTTCTCTATTTTTTTTAAATCTATATTTTAGTAATTCATTTATAATTTTTAATTGTTTATATTGTATATCATTCATTATGTAAGAAGAGAAAAAACTATGGAAGTCAATGGGAACCACCAACTGTTTGATTACAAGCAATCTTCAAAATATCTTCTATGTTCAACATAAGAAAGCAACTACAGGTTTGGAACGGCATGAGGGTGAGTAAACGATGACAGAATTTTCAATTTTGGGTGAACTATCCCTTTAAGTGTGACCTCTATGACAAGGATACTGTAAATCTACAGAGAGCTCTCAAAGCTTCCCAAGTAGCAGTAAAGCTCAACATTAGGAGTGATGTTAAGCTCCCATATGTCTTTATGGTCATGTATACGCACACATTTTTAGCAGAAACACTCTTTCTGTCTTTATAAATCTTCACTGCACTGAATATTCACAAAGAAACAACTCAGACCTTCATAATCGCCCCCTGACAGCAGTGTTAATTTTGACACGAAATTTTTATTTAGTTTTAGTCTTAGTCTTTTGACTATAATTCGTTTTAGTCAAGTTTTAGTCATCTGATTTGTTTTAATTTTAGTCTTATTTAGTCGACTAAAATTGCTTGGTATTTTAGTCGACTAAAATTGCTTGGTATTTTAGTCGACTAAAATAAGACTAAAATCAATAACAGATTTACTAGACAATTTTTTACAGCTGGTATAGGAAACAAACTTAACCAAAATATATATAAAACACAAATTAAACTTTATTTCAACACAACTGTGTCTTTATTTCGATTCAAAAGCTTTTATGCAGCAACAAACACTGTCATGATAATGTAAACAATAACTAGCTGCCAATTGACCATCAATAAAAGAAAAATAAAGTTAGGTCCAGGACCTTAAAGCTTACAGCTGAGCTGAACAATAAGTGCATACATTTAAAGTACATATTAATAAGTTGGCAGCTAGGTGGATAAAAAAAGTAACACGATTTTATAAGGTATTCATTTGTCTAGCAATATTGTATGTTTTAAATACTACAATATTGCTAGATTTGTATGTATAATGATAGGATGTGAACATTCATGTTTCACATGACTAATATAGAAATATTTGTGATATTGTCAACAAGTAGAACATTATAAAATATACTAAACATTAGTATTAATCAAATGTATTTATCATGATATTACGTATTAGTATTGTGCTCGCATCTAATTTGAAGAAGGGGCTATTTTACAGTACTTTTCAGTTCGTAATATTTAATGCTACAACATCTACGCACTGCACTATTCCAATTTTGCTTAGCTCAATAAACAAAAGAACATCGTTGTAAAATTACATTTGAGAAAATGTCCGGGGTGGCTCGTCTGTAAATGTCTTTTTCAAATTGGTTGTGTTCTTGCCACGAATGAGCGGTCTGCGT
>NW_020527748.1:0-12638 GCF_003368295.1 Carassius auratus
TTCAAAAATACATTTCTTTAATGTTTTAAACTCTTATGCTCACAAGGGCTACATTCATTAGATCAAAATACTGAACTGTCATGAAAAATCATTAACATTTAAAGTAACAATTTTCTTTTTCCCCTATTATGGCAAAACTAAATTTTCAGTAGCAAACTTTGAGTGTCACATGTTCCTTCGGAAATTATTCTAATAAGCCGATTTGGTGCTCAAGAAAAAATGTATTATTATTGTCAAAGTTAAAAACAGTTGTGCTTGTATTTTTTTTTTTTTTTTGTAAACCATGCTATTTTTTTTAGGGTTTGATTGATCGAAAGTTTAAAATAACAGCATTTGTTTCTTTCACCACTTTTGATCAGTATAATGCCTCCTTGCTAAATAAAAGCATGAATATCTTTCAAAAAAAATCTTTCCGACCCCAAACAATTGAACAGAAATGTTATTATTATATAATGTTATTATAACTATTATTTTCTTCGTAATTTAATTCATTGTAATTTGGCTTCCTTACATTCAAACTCAAATTCATTGTGGCTTTTTGGTATTTGAGGAAAAGCGAGAAATAAACTGTGTACTAACCAGTGTCTATCAACACCAAATCCAATAAATAATTTAACTGCAATTTCTGCCACAATCAACCATTGGTTATTGCTTAGACTTTGCAGCTCGTAACACAAATTTCAATTATTTCTGCTGTATAAATATTAGTTGAAATATCAGTAAAAATAACCCCTGGCTATGTTTGCTCTGTGCTGTGATGTGACTAATGCCATATGTGTGACTAGAGGAGTTGTGTCTATATTCGGCGTGCGTCTAGAAAAGACAAATAAAATATTGAAATATTTATGCTCAGAAATGTTTCTTCTTTCTGCTTTTTTGCCCCAGATATCCATTTATCTCGGCGTGTTTGGAGTGTGCTGGTTGTTTTGTACATACACTATCAGCTTGTTGGAACGCCACCTGCGATGCTGGAATAGATTTTGGATAAAACTTGTGTCTGACAGACCTCACTGGCTTCATGTGTGCACCCGTGTGTAAGATCCACAACAGTAGGACAAAAAAATTGGATGCGTTTGTGTGTGTGTACTACATTTTTAATGAATGGAGTCCCACCATGTTTGAACTTTGTAATCATCTGCAGGATTTTGGCAGGCTTTGTGCTGTACCTAAATTGTACCAAGTGTTCTTGTCTTTCTGTATCCCCTGATTTTACTGGAATTACTTCAAGAAGGTGGGAATAGAACTAATTCAACAAATGCTCCTAGACATTCCTTATAAGTTAGCTTCATCACCATTTACATGGATTGAAACGTTCTTGAAAACTGCTTTATCTGTTCTGCAGAAGAAATAAGTTCATACAGGTTCGAAACAATATAAGAGTGAGAAAGTGATGATAGATTTTTCATTTTTGGATGAACAACTCCTTTAATGCAGTGTTTAGAGTAAATGACAGACTAGAAGTGTACAGACTAGAGCCCAACTTTTGTTCACAAAACTGTACATGAGCGGGAAGCAGAAATGAGCAGCATGTGATTGTGGCTCGCTGTGAGGATGGATGTCCTCCAGCTGCTCGGTACCTCCGGTCAGCCCTCGTCTCACCAGCCCGTGCCCGGCCAGCTCCATTCAGACCGCAGCGTTCAGAAGCTGCCATTTGTTTAGATAAGCCTTTGATAGCGATTTTTATACATCTTGGCTTCACATGACGGCGAAATTCACTTTTTAACTCTTTCACGCCGCACCACTGTGCTTTGTAATCAGCTGCGACGATTATACGATTGAAAATATGCTCTGATCGCTCCCCGTGTTTATTTTGGACCGCGATACTTGGCCAAAAACAATACCAGTCAAAACAAAGCAGGGGTTATGTGGACTTGCAGTAATTTGCGCTGTCTGTGAAGAGGTTTTTGCCTCCCTTTGAAGTGTCCGGTGCCCAAATTACAGTGCTGCCATAATGAAGTATTACCATGCAATTACCCAGCGGTCCGCTCCACACAGCAGCCGAGCAGAGAAAGTGCTGAGAATAGTGTGTTTGTGTGTGTGTTACAGTGCCACGATGTGAACAGGACCGCTTGGCTTTACAGTGGGCGGCCCTCACTTGAGGTGGCCGGGCCTGATGAATTATGGAGTGCCAGCAACTTCATCAATACTGCAACAACAGTGCAAAATACGCAGCTTATTGGCACCAGCCGATGCGTTAACAGCCGATGTATTTTTAATTAAAGCCGAGCCTTCCTGCTTGGTTTGACGGCTGCCGTAAACGTGATGGAGGATGGTGACCGCTATTTCTGGTGCGCAGGTAGCACAAAGGCTTTAAAATTTTCACAAACTGAGCGCCTGCCTTGTCTTTGCGCTAAGACCCTTGGGCCGCTTTCTCCTCCTCTTAAAAAAGAAAAAAGACGCACAACCGGGTCAACACAACATTACGTGCCAGCCATTCAGAGATGGTTTTTAATTTGTTACCGCTCGCTTCGAGTTTGGGGAGTAGTATTATTCAGGCTTCCATAGAAACCAAGTTACACATCATTGGCAGCTGAGTCCGTGAAGAAAAGAGGAGGTCGAACCTCCTCCCTGGTTACAGACGGCCTGATTAAAACGCAACACGAAAAAAGAGAGAAGAGAAAAAATAGAGAGTGATGAGACAACCACATCTTCATGACTCATACACACCAGGCCAGCAGCAGATGCACGGCCTCGGCGATCTCTAATTCAGATCTCGCGTTTGGTACAGGTTGTGGAAGAATTCCGGACACACAAATTCACTCTTTGATGTCACCCCCCCCCTAATAGCGGTAAGTTGTTTCTCGAGCCGATCTACTAGCTGGCACTTACCATCAGCGCTCAACAACCGTCGCAGGCTCCTGCTCTCGGACGCTCGGGGTCAGTCGCGGCTGAAATGAGAACCAGGGACGGGCGCGGGGTCAGCAGCTGGTGGAGGATATGGCAATCATTTATAAAAATATGCTTTCCCAAGCCCACAAAAACAAAAGCCCCAAACTCAACAGCTGGGAAGGGTTGGGAGTAGCCCCAAGGCTGGCAAGTTCCCTTCCAGATGGAGAGGTTAGGCCGAGGCTAGCCAGGCAGCTTCACTTAAAACTTCCGATTCCCATTAGGCACAGAGAAGATTGCAGGGGAAGGGAAGAGGAAGAAAAGCAATGAGCATGACTGCTCTGTTTTTTTCGCCCCGCTTAATCAAATAAAGCAGGAAGCTTCCGAGACGGAAGAATTGTGTTTATTGATACTTATGCATACTCGCAGTTTGTTTGTTTTCGAAATCCTCTCTCTTGCTGTGCGATAGTGGTGTTTGCGGTTAACCATTCTTTACTTTTCTGTGTGTGTGTAAATCTTTCTTTTCTAATATTATTATTAATAGTACAGTCTAAAAAATTGAACCATTGGGAAATTTCACGAAACCCATTCAGCTTCGAGTTAATAGCCAGGCCATGTCAAATAACGAATGAAACAGGTCTTAAATAAGAATTGATGACCTACTCTCGGTCTTCTGTTGATCTGACACCCCACGCAGCACAGAAGTAACGGGGTCCTGGTGTGGATATTAAGTTACCAGCGGTTCGACTCTTTTGAAATGTGCAGTTGCTGTCTTAAAGGAACTCCAGAACCCGATGAAGACTGCCCCTTAATAAGAGTAATGTACACACCAAAGCCTCAGGAATAGATCCACGGCACGTAATGCATATCTTGTGTGAGCTGGTGTCAGGAGCTAGTGGCTCCAGAAAGACACGAGGGGGAAGCTGACACGGGGTCCGCACAACCTGGCAACCTTTTGAAAGAGTACATGTGATATTCATTGAGAAAGACTCTGAGCGTTTACCGCTAGAAGGCCGGGCTGCTGATGTATTAAGGTCTATGAGGTCTGATGGGAATTAATCAATGAAGCGGCAGAGGCCCGAGCCAAGTTTGTACCGCTCTTTCAAGCCCCCCAGCAAATGTCATATTCATATTTTTTTATAGAAATATGGAAAAACTCAGTTTAAAGCCTGTCTGAAAAAGTAATAGTATGTTTTGTTTAGAAATGAAACAGCTCTTCAAGTCATTTTTTTTTAAATGCACACTTTCTGTATGAAGGCAGTGGCTTAGTTATTATTATGAAATGTGGATTTGATTTAATGCACATGTGTAAAAGCAATTGAAATCGGATCCGATCTCACTGAAGACATTACCATCACCTTAACTGGCTGTTTCTGGATATGATCCCATATATATTAATGATCTGAAGCTTCACAAGTGAGTGATGACTGTGCAGGTTGCCATTAAACATTGCACAAAGATATTTGGAGATTTATTCTGTGTTGCTTTTTGTCTCATTTTGGCTGAGCATATGAGGTAATCCAGCACCCCCTTAAGTCGACAACCATCGAACCCTTCAGGCTCTAAACACACCAGCAGAGCTGAGGGGTCATGACCTTAGGGCCTGGCGAGGTCAGGGTGGCGGACAGCAGGGGCAGCCATCACAGGCCCATTACTGCAGGAAATTGGAAACACTGACCCAGCTCAGACACGGACAGCATGCGCTCTGACGCCATTTGTAGCGCCTAATTGTGCCATAATTAAGATGAACTGAGAGGGGGGATGGGAGTGGTGCTGGAAGGAGAAGCAGACAGGAAAGAGGAAAGCTATCATCACATTTCACATGCACGCGTTTGCTCTGTGTTAGCCTGAGTGGAACTGACGGCAGTGGTGTGTAATTTTATTTTAATATTTGGCTGCATATTTACGGAGCAACACATTTAATCACACTCTCTAGGTTTAGTGTCAGGATTTAGTACTTTTTTTGTTGTTGTCATACTTTATTGTTATATTAATAGTGTCTTTTTTGTTATTTAAAACTGTGGTTCTAAACAGGTTTGGCTTCATAATGCAGATTTTTTTACATTGAACATCAATTATTTATTGAAGACAATAATGCAGTGTATGAAACACTTTGTAGCTAGCAGAAATCATGTCTGTCCCATTATTAATGTAGTATGGGTTGCATTATTATTTTTTTTTAGACATCATTTTGTTTATATATTTTGAGGGCATTTCACACAACCACATTTGTAACCCTAACCCTAACCCTAACCCTTCGGCTTTCTACGATTTGATTTTGCTGCAAAGTTACTGCATTTGATTGGATGTATTGCTTTTTCTTCCATTTTAAAGTTAAGAAGCATGTTTATTGGTCATGATAATGATTATTTGGATTCATCTTTGGGTTGTGACCCACCAATCGAGAACCAGTGATTTAAAGGACTATTTTAGACTTGTATTACATGAACAAAAGGGGAAAAATCGCAGAGTTTAGCTGTGTGGTTTACAATTTTGCCATCAACTTATATTACATAAAACAGGCCTGCGACCGCAGCATAGCGATCCTGTGTAACTCAAGACCGTGAGTTCTGGGCCACCGATCTTTCCCCATTTGCATGTTTAAAACGACAGGGCCTCACCTTTTAATGAAAGAAAAGCAGCTCCCCTCCACGTTCATTTCAGCCATGTTGAATTAGAATAAAGAGCTCTGTGCTTTCTCAGTCAAACTCCCATTCTCACAAATTTCACCACTTCAAACCTGCCCTCTGACGCCTGGCTCAAACCAAACCCCCGATCAGAGTCAGATGAAATTGGATGTTAGTTTAAACATGGATTGCAGTGGTCAGATATGCTGGTTTGTTTATGTGTGTTTGTGTGTCAGACAGAAATGAAGGGCAGCCATTGGCCGCCATGTAAACAGACACCTACCGGCAGCTGGGCACTTTGGCAACCGGACAGACTTGCGTGTAGAGAAGGACACTGACCCCACCGTCTAACTGTCTCCACCCACACACACACACACACACACACACACACATAAACTCGCTCACTCACAGAGGTCTGTGATACCCCTTCCTGTGGCTCGGCCGTGACTCGTCTCGACTCCCACAGTGACAGACAGCGGTGTGTTTACTGGCTTTCCGGAAACCTCGACAGGAAGAGCCTATCTCTCCACTTCCAGATTTTTATTTTTAAATCAACACTTTGTATCATTTATTTGTACCCAACAACAAGTCAGCGTGATTGATTTTGCTATAATCTAAAGCAAGCGTCTCCATTTCCAAAAATAAAGCACTGGAAATGCCTGGAAGAATGTAAACTGAATGCTGGTGAAATTATACAAATACAGATAACAGCGAGGTCTTAGTCAAAATGTTTTCTATGAAGTACGCTGGGGAGCCTTTAGAGATTTGGCAGGAAAACACTCAAACTTATCTTCTTCCTCTAAGCTCTTGTTGGAGACCTCCTCCTGGATTGAGAGCTCAAGTACTTGTTTTAAACAGCTAAACATGCTTTTATCGAACACATCAGCTTTTATCCTTGCGACGAGGATGACTTATAATATAATTATATATGAACATATATATATATATATATATATATATATATATATATATATATATATATATAAAATGCCACGTTGGACATATTTTATTTTATGCTTATTATGTGTTTTTATACTTATGTTTTATTATTACATTTCCATTCATTTATTATTGTATTTATTGTAATAATTATTTTTATTTTTTACAATGTTATATAGTATTTTGTTTATTATTTAAATAATTTTATTATTTAAATACTATTTTATTTTTATTTTATGTGTATTATTATTTATTTTTTATTTATGATTTCTTATCTAAATGCATTATGTCGTATTTTACATGTTTATTAGTAATAGTAATTTTTTTATATACTTATTTTTGTTATTTTTATTTTTGATTTTAATATACATAAAAAAAAAGTTTATTTAAAATGAAAATTGTTTTATTTGTTATTTGTATTTTTGGGTTGTTGGTGGTGGAATACTTTACATAGTATTTTATGTGGTTATAATTTTGAGTCCGTAAGATCTGGAGTCTGACGGTTTTGTTTACTTGTAGCCAGTGTGCACATTTGAGGAAACGCAGCAGCTGCATGTTTGTGGTATAAATCAGCATCGCTCTGTCTCGTCTCTTCTCTAATTATTCATGGAGAGAACTGTTAATATCCTGCATGTGGTTTTTCCCTTCTCTGCTCTCGCTGTCCTACTCTCTGATCATCACTCCTAAACAAGCTTCGCTTTATCATCACTGCCAACACTTCTATAATGAAGGCCTGTATGCAATCACCAAAACACACCAGAGGCTCGCAAATTACAGCCCGTTTGTTCCCGCAGCCTAATGCCGGGCCGTCCCTCAGGCCCCCCACCCTTTAGACTTTTCAATCCGGCTAAAATTAGGGCCCCCGGCCTACCACCAGCCCATGATTACCATGTTGTTTCTTCATTTCCATGATGGATTTCGGTGTAGGTTAAGTGTTAAAATGAGGGTTGGATCTTCAGTGGAACTTCAGGATCTCAGCGTGGCTTTGAAGGAGGAGAGGACAATTATTAAATCCGCATGGCCAGCTCTCTTCCAAGGTTGCGTTCCTTCATACTGCAACCCCCTCTAATACCCTAACATCCACTTAACCTAAAACGCCTTGCTGTCTCCTCCAACTGTCCACCCTGTCTGACCAGAGGGAGACACATGTTTACTTCAGCTACTTGTGTTAAATGTCACGCACATTGAGGCAATCTCTGTCTGTTTGTCTCTCTCTCTCTCTCTCTCTCTCTCTCTTTCTCTCTCTTTCTTTCTCTCTATCGCTCTCTCTCACACACACACACACTTGGGCCTACTGAGTGCATAAGTGGCTGTCTCTTATCACCAAGTATGTGAAAAATGTATAATGCAAGGGATAGCTGAATTTGATTAAAGTGAGGAAGTTTACAGAGGAGGTAAAGTTTGATGAGCAGGCCTGGCAAAGTGGCACAATGACTAAATTGGTTGTTTCGCTCCAGGCACATAAAGAGGGAGCCTTTTATTTTTTCTTTGGCCTACCGAAGGGCTTTTAATTTGAGAGTTTAGCACATGACTGATTTAATCATAATAACATGCGGTCTGTTCTGTTTCAGTTGATTAACTTAATTGTTATTCCACAAGTGTTTTTAAAGGCTCTTTTGATGAATGTCATTCTAAGAGAATGTGAGCAAAGATTTAAAAACTCGTCTTATTGAACTTTAATGCATCTGATGAAAGTAAATGATCAAGCACTTGTAGCACGCTTCAGAGTCTGGGTCTATGTAATGAAGTGTGACCAAGACATTATCATTTCCTTGTTCATTTATATAACTTGATATAAAAATTTTAATATCCCTATGCGTGATACATATGCATGTAAATGTGTGATTATAGCATACACTATGAATATGTATGTATGTGTATGTATGTATGTAAAATATACAATGTTTGGTCGAGATACTACTATTTGAAATTCTGGAATCTGAGGGTGCAAAAAAAAAAAAAATCGAAATATTGAGAAAATCACCTTTAAAGTTGTCCAAATTAAGCTCTTAGCAATGCATATTACTAATCAAAAATTAGGTTCTGATATATTTACAGTAGGAAATTATTTATATACTATGTACTAGATTAAAAGTATTATTATTTTTTATTGAAAGTTTAATTCATACATTTATATTATTTAATTTTATAATACATATATTTAATTAACATTTTTTATTATAATTGCTTGTTGATGATGTGTATGTTTTATGTATAGAGCGTTATATTTTTACATGCCATCATTATGCTTTAATTGGGTGAGTTTAATTTATTCTTTTCATTTAAATTTTTTTTTTATATAAATGTATCATGTTTTTCATCCAAAATGTTTTTTTTTTTTTGGTGTATTTATAGAAATGAAAATAAAAATTCAGACACTAATACAAATACGTGCAAGACAGCAAAAGAATAATGTTGCAGTTCTAGCCTCAGTGTACATTCTCTGTGTCCATTATATATTCGAAACCCCAGCACCCTGTAAAACGATATGTATAACATGCCTCTCAGACCAAGGCTCCGTCAAGTGTAAATATTTGGAGTGTTGAGAGTCAGAGCAGTCACTGTTACAGTCAGAAGGCCCTTGAACTATTCGTCTCTCATGTCTGGTGGCGAGAGGGATGTACCACTCCGTCAGCTGGTTCCCTCTGTGTTCTGTCTTCGACCTCTGGAGCCAGACTCTCGGGGTCCTCAGTCACTCCTCAGTCTGACATCTATGGCGGGCGAGCAACTGGACAAAGTCAGTGTTGTATTGGGGAATGCTGGTGATTGTGAATGAGGCTAAAGGGGCAGGGAGTGCTGGGGATGTTGTTGTGCTTCAGGGCTGAGCTGAACTTCCTTTAAAGTAGTAGGGTGTAAAGGATAAAAAATCGCTGGGAATGGGGTGAGCGTCTGAGCCCGGTTTTAGTTTTCATTTCACCACCATTACCCAACCCAAGAAGCATCACCTTTCAACTATTACACTTTGTAGCCAATGTACACTTGTAAGTTCATTTTTCCTCTTAAAACAATACGATTAAAATATTTCTATTTATACATTTATTTATTTATTCTTATTAGTATTGCAAAGCTTGCCTGAAGTGCACACCTGTTTTCAGCTTCAGCTGTGACTGCCCCCACTTTCTTGCCGTCATTATTTTAATAAAGTGTCATTACCACAATTATTGGGCCGATTAGCTTGTTAGAAGACCATCCATCAGAGAACAACAAAAAACAAGCGAGGTCACGGTCAACAGACGCAAATGTCAGGTCACAGTGTGGGCAAAGGAGGCGTTATCTGAAAACACCCTGTTTGTCTTATTACGGGGGGGTCGCCGCCCCCTTCGAATTTCATTATGGCTTTTAAAGAGGGGCTCAAAGTATGTAAGAGCTGGCATCAAATGTTTGTTTTCTGCTTTCAGTCGCATGGTTTGCGAGTCTTCGTGGGGGTGCGTTTGAGGGGCCTTTGTGCAATGTGACAAAAAAAAACAAAACTCTGTTGAACTGGGCTGGCTTTGTTCCTGTGCGGCATTGCAAAATATGATTTGAGACAAGGACCCCAGGCCCATTCTTTCAATGGGCACTTTTTATTTTCTGCCAGCATTGTAATCAGTGCCGGGCCCTTGAGTTGAAACATTAACATAAAGCCACACTGTTCACCCAGAGTCACTTCTGTCCTGTGGGCGCAAGAAAGGAATCTAGGGATCTGTCATCTGCCAGACATTAGACTCCCCATCTCACTCCCCACATCTCCCCAACCAGATTCCTCCTCTTTTTTCATTCTTTTTTTTAATGAATGAATGAATGATGTGCATTACTTACCTCTATGGCTTCTTGCTCATCCAACTTTGGCAATCAGATTTAAACTCCGAATTTCAATCTCACTATTGGCAGCAAATATGATATGGTCCATTTTTCTCCTCTCAAGTGAACCTACTAGTGGCCAAACAATATATATATTCTTGGTTCCCAGGGAGCAAAGACAACAGTGTGTATTTTTAGTGTAGCATGCTATATTAAGTCAAGTCATTTTTATTTATATAGCGCTTTTAACAATACAGATTGTGTCAAAGCAACTGTACAGTACAGCGTTTAGTAGGAAAACAGTAAATCAAAAATGCAAAAAAAAAAAAAACACTGTCATAGGAATACATAACCGGTTCAAGAATTTGCTTTGTAGAGTATAAATCTAAAGTTTTTTGGTGATATCCTATTTATTGGCCACTAGGATATTGGCATCAACCACTATATAGCTTTGATTATATATATAACTAGAACCTATAACAAGTTTGGTGTTAGTATAAGAAAATTATAATGCATTTATTGAGTAAAGATGTATTAAATCGATCAAAAGTGAAAATGAAAGTAAAGACATGTAATGTTACAAAAGATGGTTCTATTTCAGATTTAATTCTTTTGAAAATTTCTATTTTGTTCTACAAAATATTTTACCAAATATAGTAACTGTTTTCAGCATTGATAATAATCAACATATTACTTAGTCGGAAGCATCATGTGACACTGAACACTGGAGTAATGATGCTGAATAAATTACATTTAAAAAATATATACAAAACAGTTATTTCAAAATTGTAGTAGTAATTCCTCCAGAATACCGGGTTTATTTATTTATTTTATTTTTTTCTGTATTTTAGGCAAATAAAAGCAACCTTGGTGAATGTAAGAGACTTTCAGAAAACTCTGAAAGCTTATGGTTTATACCCCAAACTTATGAACATCAGTGAACATGTGAAGCCGCATCTGTCACGATAGGTATTGGGGAAAAACACAGAGAGGGTAGATCCAAATGCAGGTAAGGGTTTTATTTAACCAGAGGGGTAAATACAAAATAAAACCAGTCATGAGAGACCAAATCAAACAAAAAGGGAACCGGATGAAACGGGGAACTCGGAAGAACGGAAAGGTAGAGGAAGTCTGGTGGAACGAGAGAATGAGACACATAGGGTAAGACAAAGCAAGACTGATGGACCCTGAAACACAATGACATCAGACAAAGGACTCCGTGACATAGACTAAGACAGACTGGGTATTTATACACAGAAGGATAATTGGAAACAGGAGACAGGTGGGGTGAACAATCAATCAGGTAACAAGGAGGAAGGTGACCAATATAAGGGAAACAGGAAGTGATTTGGGACAGGCACCGTGAGAAGGAGGACATCTAGTGGAACCCCGGGGAACAACAACCCAGACACTGTGACAGTACCCCCCTCTACGGAGCGGCTACCAGACGCTTAAAGACAAAACATGACACAGAGACCAGGAGGGAGGCGGACAGGTGGAGGCTCAGGGGGAGGGACGGAGGGCCAGAAAAGGAACACATGGGGGACAAACACCAGAAATGATACATAAAAACCGGGAGATCAGGAGGGAGGAGGACCGGAGGAGGTACAGGGGAGGGACGGAGGGCCAGACTAAACTAAAGAGAACAGACAGGAAACAGAACTCAAAAAACACAAAAACATAAGTCCATGAAGGACATGTTGAGGCGTCCACTAGGACGGAGCAGATGACCACCACAGCCGTGTGGTCAAGGCCAGAGCCCTCCAGGGCGGAGCGGAAGACCACCACGTCTCTGTGTCGAGGCCGGGAGTCCACCAGGTCGGAGCAGAAGACCACCACGTCCTCATGGTCATCACCAGAGTCCCCCAGGGTGGAGCGGACGACCACCACGTCCTCGTGGTCACGCCAGAGTCCCCCAGGCGGAGCGGATGACCACCCACGTCCCTCGTGGTCCACCGCCAGAGTCTTCCAGGGCGGAGCCGAAGACCACCACGGGCTTGTGGTCACCGCTCGGGAACTGTAACGGACACCGCCTCGGGAACAACATCGGGCACCGCCGGGAAACCTCGGCACCGCCCGGGACAGCATCGGGCACCGCCTCGGGAAACAGCATCGGGCACCGGCCTCCGGAACAGCATCGGGCTCCGCTCGGGAACTGCATCGGGCTCCGCCTCGGGAACGCATCGGGCACCGCTCGGGAACGACCTCGGCCTCGGAACAGCATCGGGCACCGCTCGGGAACTGCATCGGGCTCCGCCTCGGACAGCATCGGGTCCGCTCGGGAACAGCATCGGCTCGCCTCGGGAACTGCATCGGGCACGCCTCGGGAACTGCATCGAGCACCGCCTCGGGAATGCATCGGCACCGCCTCGGAACTGCATCGGAGCACCGCTCTGGAACTGCATCGGGCTCCGCCTCGGAAACAGCATCGGGCACCGCCTCGGGAACTGCATCGGGAACGCATCG
>NW_020527749.1:0-39349 GCF_003368295.1 Carassius auratus
GCATGTTTATTGGTCATGATAATGATTATTTGGATTCATCTTTGGGTTGTGACCCACCAATCGAGAACCAGTGATTTAAAGGACTATTTAGACTTGTATTACATGAACAAAAGGGGAAAAATCGCAGAGTTTAGCTGTGTGGTTTACAATTTTGCCATCAACTTATATTACATAAACAGGCCTGCGACCGCAGCATAGCGATCCTGTGTAACTCAAGACCGTGAGTTCTGGGGCCACCGATCTTTCCCCATTTGCATGTTTAAAACGACAGGGCCTCACCTTTTAATGAAAGAAAGCAGCTCCCCTCCACGTTCATTTCAGCCATGTTGAATTAGAATAAAGAGCTCTGTGCTTTCTCAGTCAAACTCCCATTCTCACAAATTTCACCACTTCAAACCTTGCCCTCTGACGCCTGGCTCAAACCAAACCCCCGATCAGAGTCAGATGAAATTGGATGTTAGTTTAAACATGGATTGCAGTGGTCAGATATGCTGGTTTGTTTATGTGTGTTTGTGTGTCAGACAGAAATGAAGGGCAGCCATTGGCCGCCATGTAAACAGACACCTACGGCAGCTGGGCACTTGGCAACCGGACAGACTTGCGTGTAGAGAAGGACACTGACCCCACCGTCTAACTGTCTCCACCCACACACACACACACACACACACAACACACATAAACTCGCTCACTCACAGAGGTCTGTGATACCCCTTCCTGTGGCTCGGCCGTGACTCGTCTCGACTCCCACAGTGACAGACAGCGGTGTGTTTACTGCTTTCCGGAAACCTCGACAGGAAGAGCCTATCTCTCCACTTCCAGATTTTTATTTTTAAATCAACACTTTGTATCATTTATTTGTACCCAACAACAAGTCAGCGTGATTGATTTTGCTATAATCTAAAGCAAAGCGTCTCCATTTCCAAAAATAAAGCACTGGAAATGCCTGGAAGAATGTAAACTGAATGCTGGTGAAATTATACAAATACAGATAACAGCGAGGTCTTAGTCAAAATGTTTTCTATGAAGTACGCTGGGGAGCCTTTAGAGATTTGGCAGGAAAACACTCAAACTTATCTTTCTTCCTCTAAGCTCTTGTTGGAGACCTCCTCCTGGATTGAGAGCTCAAGTACTTGTTTTAACAGCTAAACATGCTTTTATCGAACACATCAGCTTTTATCCTTGCGACGAGGATGACTTATAATATAATTATATATGAACATATATATATATATATATATATATATATATATATATATATATATATATATATAAAATGCCACGTTGGACATATTTATTTTATGCTTATTATGTGTTTTTATACTTATGTTTTATATTACATTTCCATTCATTTATTATTGTATTTATTGTAATAATTATTTTTATTTTTTACAATGTTATATAGTATTTTGTTTATTATTTAAATAATTTTATTATTTAAATACTATTTTATTTTTATTTTATGTGTATTATTATTTATTTTTTATTTATGATTTCTTATCTAAATGCATTATGTCGTATTTTACATGTTTATTAGTAATAGTAATTTTTTATATACTATTTTTGTTATTTTATTTTTGATTTAATATACATAAAAAAAAGTTTATTTAAAATGAAAATTGTTTATTGTTATTTGTATTTTTGGTTGTTGGTGGTTGGAATACTTTACATAGTATTTTATGTGGTTATAATTTTGAGTCCGTAAGATCTGGAGTCTGACGGTTTTGTTTACTTGTAGCCAGTGTGCACATTTGAGGAAACGCAGCAGCTGCATGTTTGTGGTATAAATCAGCATCGCTCTGTCTCGTCTCTTCTCTAATTATTCATGGAGAGAACTGTTAATATCCTGCATGTGGTTTTTCCCTTCTCTGCTCTCGCTGTCCTACTCTCTGATCATCACTCCTAAACAAGCTTCGCTTTATCATCACTGCCAACACTTCTATAATGAAGGCCTGTATGCAATCACCAAAACACACCAGAGGCTCGCAAATTACAGCCCGTTTGTTCCCGCAGCCTAATGCCGGGCCGTCCCTCAGGCCCCCCACCCTTTAGACTTTTCAATCCGGCTAAAATTAGGGCCCCCGGCCTACCACCAGCCCATGATTACCATGTTGTTTCTTTCATTTCCATGATGGATTTCGGTGTAGGTTAAGTGTTAAAATGAGGGTTGGATCTTCAGTGGAACTTCAGGATCTCAGCGTGGCTTTGAAGGAGGAGAGGACAATTATTAAATCCGCATGGCCAGCTCTCTTCCAAGGTTGCGTTCCTTCATACTGCAACCCCCTCTAATACCTAACATCCACTTAACCTAAAACGCCTTGCTGTCTCCTCCAACTGTCCACCCTGTCTGACCAGAGGGGAGACACATGTTTACTTCAGCTACTTGTGTTAAATGTCACGCACATTGAGGCAATCTCTGTCTGTTTGTCTCTCTCTCTCTCTCTCTCTCTCTCTTTCTCTCTCTTTCTTTCTCTCTATCGCTCTCTCTCACACACACACACACTTGGGCCTACTGAGTGCATAAGTGGCTGTCTCTTATCACCAAGTATGTGAAAAATGTATAATGCAAGGGATAGCTGAATTTGATTAAAGTGAGGAAGTTTACAGAGGAGGTAAAGTTTGATGAGCAGGCCTGGCAAAGTGGCACAATGACTAAATTGGTTGTTTCGCTCCAGCACATAAAGAGGGAGCCTTTTATTTTTTCTTTGGCCTACCGAAGGGCTTTAATTTGAGAGTTTAGCACATGACTGATTTAATCATAATAACATGCGGTCTGTTCTGTTTCAGTTGATTAACTTAATTGTTATTCCACAAGTGTTTTTAAAGGCTCTTTTGATGAATGTCATTCTAAGAGAATGTGAGCAAAGATTTAAAACTCGTCTTATTGAACTTTAATGCATCTGATGAAAGTAAATGATCAAGCACTTGTAGCACGCTTCAGAGTCTGGGTCTATGTAATGAAGTGTGACCAAGACATTATCATTTCCTTGTTCATTTATATAACTTGATATAAAAATTTTAATATCCCTATGCGTGATACATATGCATGTAAATGTGTGATTATAGCATACACTATGAATATGTATGTATGTGTATGTATGTATGTAAAATATACAATGTTTGGTCGAGATACTACTATTTGAAATTCTGGAATCTGAGGGTGCAAAAAAAAAAAAATCGAAATATTGAGAAAATCACCTTTAAAGTTGTCCAAATTAAGCTCTTAGCAATGCATATTACTAATCAAAAATTAGGTTCTGATATATTTACAGTAGGAAATTATTTATATACTATGTACTAGATTAAAAGTATTATTATTTTTTATTGAAAGTTTAATTCATACATTTATATTATTTAATTTTATAATACATATATTTAATTAACATTTTTTATTATAATTGCTTGTTGATGATGTGTATGTTTTATGTATAGAGCGTTATATTTTTACATGCCATCATTATGCTTTAATTGGGTGAGTTTAATTTATTCTTTTCATTTAAATTTTTTTTTTTATATAATGTATCATGTTTTTCATCCAAAATGTTTTTTTTTTTTTTGGTGTATTTATAGAAATGAAAATAAAAATTCAGACACTAATACAAATACGTGCAAGACAGCAAAAGAATAATGTTGCAGTTCTAGCCTCAGTGTACATTCTCTGTGTCCATTATATATTCGAAACCCCAGCACCCTGTAAAACGATATGTATAACATGCCTCTCAGACCAAGGCTCCGTCAAGTGTAAATATTTGGAGTGTTGAGAGTCAGAGCAGTCACTGTTACAGTCAGAAGGCCCTTGAACTATTCGTCTCTCATGTCTGGTGGCGAGAGGGATGTACCACTCCGTCAGCTGGTTCCCTCTGTGTTCTGTCTTCGACCTCTGGAGCCAGACTCTCGGGGTCCTCAGTCACTCCTCAGTCTGACATCTATGGCGGGCGAGCAACTGGACAAAGTCAGTGTTGTATTGGGGAATGCTGGTGATTGTGAATGAGGCTAAAGGGGCAGGGAGTGCTGGGATGTTGTTGTGCTTCAGGGCTGAGCTGAACTTCCTTTAAAGTAGTAGGGTGTAAAGGATAAAAAATCGCTGGGAATGGGGTGAGCGTCTGAGCCCGGTTTTAGTTTTCATTTCACCACCATTACCCAACCCAAGAAGCATCACCTTTCAACTATTACACTTTGTAGCCAATGTACACTTGTAAGTTCATTTTTCCTCTTAAAACAATACGATTAAAATATTTCTATTTATACATTTATTTATTTATTCTTATTAGTATTGCAAAGCTTGCCTGAAGTGCACACCTGTTTTCAGCTTCAGCTGTGACTGCCCCACTTTCTTGCCGTCATTATTTTAATAAAGTGTCATTACCACAATTATTGGGCCGATTAGCTTGTTAGAAGACATCCATCAGAGAACAACAAAAAACAAGCGAGGTCACGGTCAACAGACGCAAATGTCAGGTCACAGTGTGGGCAAAGGAGGCGTTATCTGAAAACACCCTGTTTGTCTTATTACGGGGGGGTCGCCGCCCCCTTCGAATTTCATTATGGCTTTTAAAGAGGGGCTCAAAGTATGTAAGAGCTGGCATCAAATGTTTGTTTTCTGCTTTCAGTCGCATGGTTTGCGAGTCTTCGTGGGGGTGCGTTTGAGGGGCCTTTGTGCAATGTGACAAAAAAAACAAAACTCTGTGAACTGGGCTGGCTTTGTTCCTGTGCGGCATTGCAAAATATGATTTGAGACAAGGACCCCAGGCCCATTCTTTCAATGGGCACTTTTTATTTTCTGCCAGCATTGTAATCAGTGCCGGGCCTTGAGTTGAAACATTAACATAAAGCCACACTGTTCACCCAGAGTCACTTCTGTCCTGTGGGCGCAAGAAAGGAATCTAGGGATCTGTCATCTGCCAGACATTAGACTCCCCATCTCACTCCCCACATCTCCCCAACCAGATTCCTCCTCTTTTTTCATTCTTTTTTTTAATGAATGAATGAATGATGTGCATTACTTACCTCTATGGCTTCTTGCTCATCCAACTTTGGCAATCAGATTTAAACTCCGAATTTCAATCTCACTATTGGCAGCAAATATGATATGGTCCATTTTTCTCCTCTCAAGTGAACCTACTAGTGGCCAAACAATATATATATTCTTGGTTCCCAGGGAGCAAAGACAACAGTGTGTATTTTTAGTGTAGCATGCTATATTAAGTCAAGTCATTTTATTTATATAGCGCTTTTAACAATACAGATTGTGTCAAAGCAACTGTACAGTACAGCGTTTAGTAGGAAAACAGTAAATCAAAAATGCAAAAAAAAAAAAACACTGTCATAGGAATACATAACCGGTTCAAGAATTTGCTTTGTAGAGTATAAATCTAAAGTTTTTTGGTGATATCCTATTTATTGGCCACTAGGATATTGGCATCAACCACTATATAGCTTTGATTATATATATAACTAGAACCTATAACAAGTTTGGTGTTAGTATAAGAAAATTATAATGCATTTATTGAGTAAAGATGTATTAAATCGATCAAAAGTGAAAATGAAAGTAAAGACATGTAATGTTACAAAAGATGGTTCTATTTCAGATTTAATTCTTTTGAAATTTCTATTTTGTTCTACAAAAATATTTTACCAAATATAGTAACTGTTTTCAGCATTGATAATAATCAACATATTACTTAGTCGGAAGCATCATGTGACACTGAACACTGGAGTAATGATGCTGAATAAATTACATTTAAAAAATATATACAAAACAGTTATTTCAAAATTGTAGTAGTAATTCCTCCAGAATACCGGGTTTATTTATTTATTTTATTTTTTTCTGTATTTTAGGCAAATAAAAGCAACCTTGGTGAATGTAAGAGACTTTCAGAAAACTCTGAAAGCTTATGGTTTATACCCCAAACTTATGAACATCAGTGAACATGTGAAGCCGCATCTGTCACGATAGGTATTGGGGAAAAACACAGAGAGGGTAGATCCAAATGCAGGTAAGGGTTTTATTTAAACAGAGGGGTAAATACAAAATAAACAGTCATGAGAGACAAATCAAACAAAAAGGGAACCGGATGAAACGGGGAACTCGGAAGAACGGAAAGGTAGAGGAAGTCTGGTGGAACGAGAGAATGAGACACATAGGGTAAGACAAAGCAAGACTGATGGACCTGAAACACAATGACATCAGACAAGGACTCCGTGACATAGACTAAGACAGACTGGGTATTTATACACAGAAGGATAATTGGGAAACAGGAGACAGGTGGGGTGAACAATCAATCAGGTAACAAGGAGGAAGGTGACCATATAAGGGAACAGGAAGTGATTTGGGACAGGCACCGTGAGAAGGAGGACATCTAGTGGAACCCCGGGGAACAACAACCCAGACACTGTGACAGTACCCCCCCTCTACGGAGCGGCTACCAGACGCTTAAAGACAAAACATGACACAGAGACCAGGAGGGAGGCGGACAGGTGGAGGCTCAGGGGGAGGGACGGAGGGCCAGAAAAGGAACACATGGGGGACAAACACCAGAAATGATACATAAAACCGGGAGATCAGGAGGGAGGAGGACCGGAGGAGGTACAGGGGGAGGGACGGAGGGCCAGACTAAACTAAAGAGAACAGACAGAAACAGAACTCAAAAAACACAAAACATAAGTCCATGAAGGACATGTTGAGGCGTCCACTAGGACGGAGCAGATGACCACCACAGCCGTGTGGTCAAGGCCAGAGCCCTCCAGGGCGGAGCGGAAGACCACCACGTCTCTGTGGTCGAGGCCGGAGTCCACCAGGTCGGAGCAGAAGACCACCACGTCCTCATGGTCATCACCAGAGTCCCCCAGGGTGGAGCGGACGACCACCACGTCCTCGTGGTCACCGCCAGAGTCCCCCAGGGCGGAGCGGATGACCACCACGTCCTCGTGGTCACCGCCAGAGTCTCCCAGGGCGGAGCCGAAGACCACCACGGCCTTGTGGTCACCGCCTCGGGAACTGTAACGGACACCGCTCGGGAACAACATCGGGCACCGCCTCGGGAACAACCTCGGGCACCGCCTCGGGAACAGCATCGGGCACCGCCTCGGGAACAGCATCGGGCACCGCCTCGGGAACAGCATCGGGCTCCGCCTCGGGAACTGCATCGGGCTCCGCCTCGGGAACTGCATCGGGCACCGCCTCGGGAACGACCTCGGCCTCGGGAACAGCATCGGGCACCGCCTCGGGAACTGCATCGGGCTCCGCCTCGGGAACAGCATCGGGCTCCGCCTCGGGAACAGCATCGGGCTCCGCCTCGGGAACTGCATCGGGCACCGCCTCGGGAACTGCATCGAGCACCGCCTCGGGAAATGCATCGAGCACCGCCTCGGGAACTGCATCGAGCACCGCCTCGGGAACTGCATCGGGCTCCGCCTCGGAAACAGCATCGGGCACCGCCTCGGGAACTGCATCGGGAACCGCATCGGGCTTCGCCTCGGGAACTGCATCGGGCACCGCCTCGGGAACTGCATCGGGCACCGCCTCGGAAACAGCATCGGGCACCGCCTCGGGAACTGCATCGGGCCACCGCCTCGGGAACTGCATCGGGCACCGCCTCGGGAACTGCATCGGGCTCCGCCTCGGGAACTGCATCGGGCTCCGCCTCGGGAACTGCATCGGGCTCCGCCTCGGGAACTGCATCGGGCTCCGCCTCGGAAACAGCATCGGGCTCCGCCTCGGGAACTGCATCGGGCACCGCCTCGGAAACAGCATCGGGCACCGCCTCGGGAACTGCATCGGGCTCCGCCTCGGGAACTGCATCGGGCTCCGCCTCGGGAACTGCATCGGGCACCGCCTCGGAAACAGCATCGGGCACCGCCTCGGAAACAGCATCGGGCACCGCCTCGGGAACTGCATCGGGCTCCGCCTCGGGAACAGCATCGGGCTCCGCCTCGGGAACAGCATCGGGCTCCGCCTCGGGCACCGCCTCGGGAACTGCATCGGGCACCGCCTCGGGAACTGCATCGGGCACCGCCTCGGGAACTGCATCGAGCACCGCCTCGGGAACTGCATCGAGCACCGCCTCGGGAACTGCATCGGGCTCCGCCTCGGGAACTGCATAGGGCACCGCCTCGGAAACAGCATCGGGCACCGCCTCGGGAACTGCATCGGGAACTGCATCAGGCTTCGCCTCGGGAACTGCATCGGGCACCGCCTCGGGAACTGCATCGGGCACCGCCTCGGAAACAGTATCGGGCACCGCCTCGGGAACTGCATCGGGCACCGCCTCGGGAACTGCATCGGGCTCCGCCTCGGGAACTGCATCGGGCACCGCCTCGGAAACAGCATCGGGAACTGCATCGGGCTTCGCCTCGGGAACTGCATCGGGCTTCGCCTCGGGAACTGCATCGGGCTCCGCCTCGGGAACTGCCTCGGCCTCGGCCTCGGGAACAGCATCGGGCACCGCCTCGGGAACTGCATCGGGCTCCGCCTCGGGAACAGCATCGGGCTCCGCCTCGGGAACTGCATCGGGCACCGCCTCGGAAACAGCATCGGGCACCGCCTCGGAAACAGCATCGGGCTCCGCCTCGGGAACTGCATCGGGCTCCGCCTCGGGAACTGCATCGGGCACCGCCTCGGAAACAGCATCGGGCACCGCCTCGGGAACAGCATCGGGCTCCGCCTCGGGAACTGCATCGGGCTCCGCCTCGGGAACAGCATCGGGCTCCGCCTCGGGAACAGCATCGGGCTCCGCCTCGGGCACCGCCTCGGGAACTGCATCGGGCACCGCCTCGGGAACTGCATCGGGCACCGCCTCGGGAACTGCATCGAGCACCGCCTCGGGAACTGCATCGAGCACCGCCTCGGGAACTGCATCGGGCTCCGCCTCGGGAACTGCATAGGGCACCGCCTCGGAAACAGCATCGGGCACCGCCTCGGAAACAGCATCGGGCACCGCCTCGGGAACTGCATCGGGAACTGCATCAGGCTTCGCCTCGGGAACTGCATCGGGCACCGCCTCGGAAACAGCATCGGGAACTGCATCGGGCTTCGCCTCGGGAACTGCATCGGGCTTCGCCTCGGGAACTGCATCGGGCTTCGCCTCGGGAACTGCATCGGGCTCCGCCTCGGGAACTGCCTCGGCCTCGGCCTCGGGAACAGCATCGGGCACCGCCTCGGGAACTGCATCGGGCTCCGCCTCGGGAACAGCATCGGGCTCCGCCTCGGGAACAGCATCGGGCACCGCCTCGGGAACTGCATCGGGCACCGCCTCGGAAACTGCATCGGGCACCGCCTCGGGAACTGCATCGAGCACCGCCTCGGGAACTGCATCGAGCACCGCCTCGGGAACTGCATCGGGCTCCGCCTCGGGAACTGCATAGGGCACCGCCTCGGAAACAGCATCGGGCACCGCCTCGGGAACTGCATCGGGAACTGCATCGGGCTTCGCCTCGGGAACTGCATCGGGCACCGCCTCGGGAACTGCATCGGGCTCCGCCTCGGGAACTGCATCGGGCACCGCCTCGGAAACAGCATCGGGCACCGCCTCGGGAACTGCATCGGGCTCCGCCTCGGGAACTGCATCGGGCTCCGCCTCGGGAACTGCATCGGGCACCGCCTCGGAAACAGCATCGGGCACCGCCTCGGGAACAGCATCGGGCTCCGCCTCGGGAACTGCATCGGGCTCCGCCTCGGGAACTGCATCGGGCACCGCCTCGGGAACAGCCTCGGGCACCGCCTCGGGAACTGCCTCGGGCTCCGCCTCGGGAACAGCAGCTGCCTGTCTCCTCCTCCGCCCTCTACGATGGGGAGTCGGTGGCGTTGAGTCGGCCATCTTGTGCTGTGGTGCTGGGCTGGCGGCCATCTTGGGCTGTGACGCTAGGATGGCGGCCATCTTGGGCTGTGGGGCTGGGCTGGTGGCCATCTTGGGTTGTGGGGCTGGGTTGGCGGCCATCTTGTGCTGTGGAGCTGAGCTGGTAGCCTTGTCTGGACACTCTGGTGTGGTTGTTGCATCCCACTGGGCACGATGGTGCAGGTAATTGGTAAACCCCCAAAAGTCCAGTATCTCTAACCCCTTCATCTCCCATGAAGGTAAAGGATCATCCAGGCAATTATTAAATAAATCCTTTAGTGCTGCATCATTGTAACCTAGCCCGACTGCCATAGTCCAAAACAATTGCGCCAGGCCACCCACCTCACTTCCCTCTTGATGAAGGGTGATTAAGTTCTGGTATCTCCCCCTCCGTTCCTCCATGGTGGCTGGGGAACCGATTCGAAATCCCACACCGCTGGATCTAGGCATGACGGAGTCCTTCTGTCACGATAGGTATTGGGGAAAAACACAAAGAGAGGGTAGATCCAAATGCAGGTAAGGGTTTTATTTAAACAGAGGGGTAAATACAAAATAAACAGTCATGAGAGACAAATCAAACAAAAAGGGAACCGGATGAAACGGGGAACTCGGAAGAACGGAAAGGTAGAGGAAGTCTGGTGGAACGAGAGAATGAGACACATAGGGTAAGACAAAGCAAGACTGATGGACCTGAAACACAATGACATCAGACAAGGACTCCGTGACATAGACTAAGACAGACTGGGTATTTATACACAGAAGGATAATTGGGAAACAGGAGACAGGTGGGGTGAACAATCAATCAGGTAACAAGGAGGAAGGTGACCATATAAGGGAACAGGAAGTGATCTGGGACAGGCACCGTGAGAAGGAGGACATCTAGTGGAACCCCGGGGAACAACAACCCAGACACTGTGACAGCATCAATATAATTTGAATTAGATATACATTTTCATGATTATAAAACACCTATTCTTGCAGGAATAGCTAAAGCTGGCTGACAGGAGGAAATGGTTTCCACTTCCTAACATCTCCAACCGGGCATGTCCTTGTGCGTATCCTTATTTAACATGAAAACTCAATGGTTGGGGCCGAGAAAGCTGCTGATGAGTTGACCAGAGCTGTGTGTATGATGCATCAAGAGAGAACTTCTCATTTTCTTGGCCAAAGAAATGGAGATTGAATAGGACATGTCCTTAAGTTTAAACCAGCCCGCTCTCCCAGGGCTCTGTAACCTCCCGGCGTTCAGGGTGTCACAGCAGCGAGCTTGAGGCAGTTTACAACACTTCCTAGTGCTTTCCGTTCTCACTTTTTCTGTCTAACGCACGCTTTCTAGAGCAAAAGCTGTTTATAGGTTGTGTCAAGGGAGCTGCTTTTCACATAAATGACAGGGTTTGGGGAGCAACGTTTACCCAAGTGTCTTTCTTAGGCAGTAATGAGAAGGAAGTGTTAGGGCCTTGACCATGCCAGCCCTGCCACGCTGCTTTCTGGACCCAGCGCTTTGTTTACTTTAGCGCAACATTAGCTTCGGTCTCTGTATTACAGATCTCGCACAAGGAGTAGCGTTTGTGGCTGTACTGGGAGATTTGTTCAAATTAGACCTCTAGAGATCATATAACCTAAGTGGAAACAAATGTTGCCACTTTTCCAAGTCATCATCCTCCGTAGCGGACGGGATGGGTGGCAGAGTGTGAGAGCCAAAGCTGTGAGTGGGAGGCCGAGCTCAGCCTCGGCCCTGGCTTCATTCACGAGCCGCCACATTTGAGATGGTAATGAATGGCCGTCAATGAAACGGGCTCCTGTGCTGATATACGCAACAAGCTTGCCTTTCTCACGGCACCGCAGCGGGCAAAGAGAGGCGCCCCTTTGTCACGCCGGCACATGTGCTCTGTCGGCTTTTTGCATCTAGTAAAATACGCCTCATTGTCTTGAATGTCAACTCTGTAGATCTCCAGACCGACAGCATTCTTCGAGTATGTGACTTTGTGTACTCACATTCTGCTCACCCCTCCTTCATTAGATTAACCATAACCCCATCCTGCTCTTCTGACTTGTGTTGTATCCCGGGGAGCATTTTAAGCAAAAAATTTTTAAAGTTAAAAAAAAACTTTTATTTTTAAAAAACAAAATCCTGTAAAAAAAAACAAACAAATAATTCTTTATTGTATTTTTAGCAAATAAATGCAGCCTTGGTGAGCATGTGACTTGTTTCAACCCATATCTTTGAATGAATGTGTAATTACTAGCGTTTTCAAAAATTACCTTTTTGAATAAACGTTAAATGTAACTAATAAAATAAGATCTATTATAAATTGCTATTCATGGAAGGTTTTGTTCAAATGGTGTTAAAGAAGATATAGAGTTTATATTCTCACCAAATTAATGGGATTGCTTTTTATCAGGGCTATTTATTTGAGCCCGGCTGCTCTGCAGGAGAGCAGTGAAAAACATTTATTTATAGCTATCTGAAAGCTGTGTAGCCTACTGACTTCTCTAATGTGTGCTGTTGGCAAATGAAAACTCTACTTCAAGAACAGATACAGCTATTTTTAGCCCTTACCTCCCATTTGAAAGCCAAACATCAGCATTTCTTTGCATTGCACATCCTTGTTTTTGTCGGAAATCTAAAAGTGTTTGAAACCGCAATGTTTCAGGCAGGTGTGATGTGAAAATATACATGTCCCTTTTACACGAAGGCCCTCCCCTTCCTGCTCTTCCACACAACTTGTGGTTCAGATTAATAATGCATAATGTCCATATTCGGGTTTCCTTTTACTGTGCTAATTAAATAAAAGTCTAAAAGAGAAGTTTTTGCTGAGCAATGATTGATTGTTTAGCACTTTTTCATTTATTTTGTGTAATTTTAGGATGCTAATTGCATCAGTAAGGAGTGTAGAGGTAATGTGGTCTGGCCATATGGTTGCACTGAATTGACGACAGATATTTGACTCAGTGTTGTAGTGATGGGAAGCAGTGGGCCGTATGCCACAGTGATACTGAAACAATAGCGAGACCCAAGCACATGAGGTCAACCGTGTGCACGGTCGCTGCCTGGAGGCAGGAAGGATACAAGTGCAAAAAAAAAGACAGAAGAGTAATAGCCAGAGGAAAGAGAAAAAATAGAAGTGATGCTGAATGGCTAGTGCTTGAGGAAGACGTCTTCCCTTTCTCCTCCATTGTGTGGCTTATACGGCCACAGTCTCTTTCCAAGAGGTCACAGTGCACTTTTGAACTTTCACTCTTTATGGACATTGGCCCATGTTTCCCCGGGAGAAAATCCATGCCGTTTCCCATGAAGCGAACACATGGGGCGGACGAGTCAATTAGATCATATCTGAACGAATCTCTCAAACCAATGAACCTTTTCTGAAAACGTACAGTTTTTTCTTCAAACTCCAGCTTTTCTGTGTTATTAGATCTAGGATATTAGAGTGGCATATTGAATATTTTATCGACTGTCTGCATGCCTTGCGATGACCTGCCTGACATGCTAACTTCTCCTCTCAAAAGAGACTCTGTGTCACTCTGGATCAGGCAGCCAGGCATGATGCTCCCCGCACATTTCCTGTGAATAAACTCCTGCGCAGCAGGGGGGAACACAGAGCAGAGGTGAGCAGGGCGCACTCACACAGTAAACACCAGCCCCCCTCCCCTGACAGTCCCTCCTACCTCCTGAGAACAGCCTTATAAAATCCGTGGAAGGGCTCAGTGTGTTGAAGCCTCCTTAAACCTCCTTTTATCACTTGGAGCGGCTCTTCTTATGGAACACTCTGTCCAGGTTACAGCGCAGCTCCCTATGCCCAAATACAGTTAACCACCTCCTGCACTTCCTGTTAGGCCTTATGGGCCACATTCTTTATCTTTATGTGAAGTAAATGTGTGGGTGTCACTTTTGCATAAAACCATCCTTTCATGCATATTGATGATTGTACTTCATAAAATAAGAGTTAAAGGTGCACTGTTTCCACTTGATGCTATTTTATTTTAACATGCGTTTAAGTCTCTGTCAGTTAAAAAAGCAACAATATATGCTACATAACTCAAGGATAGAGCTTTGTATGCAGCAAAATCAGGATAAATTAGGCATGTAAAAAAAAAAAAAAAAACAGCGGCAATACCGCTATTGAGCCACCCATAATAACCGCAGGGGAAATTTCTTAACCGCGACAGCCCTATATACAATTTCTATTTGTTGCTGAAATATAATAATTTACATTAGTATTTGTCGTAACTTGTTTCATAAAAGATTTAAACATACATATAAATAGACTTTAAGTTCACTAACAGGTAAAATAAAATATAATGAAGCATTTCATATAGTCAAATATTTCGCGAAATGCTCTTCGCTAGACTTTACGTCTCTAGCAAATAACGAGCTCTAGACACTGATGATGACTTGCCTGAGGTAAATGAAATGCTATGTGACATTTTGTTTTGATGACATCTTTCCACTGTTGAAACACTAATTGAGCGATTGCGTCACATGTTCATTCATGTTTATTTTGCGTTTAAACTATTAAAGAGGAAGGGGTTATCATGCTGCCATCGAAACTCTAGGGGTGCCAACATGGAATGTATTGCCTGAATTTCTTGAAAAAATGGAGCGATTTATTTGGTACACATGCTTACCGAAGTGAAATATCTGAAACCGAAATATCTATAAATACCTTTCCCCACTCTCAGAGTCATATATCTGCCTCCAGTTCCCTTCACATTGAACACACTGTTCTTTACACGTAACAACACAGCACTTTAACCCCAGACAGAGCAGAGACTAGAATGTCGTAGAACTGTCACAATGGTTGTTTTCAGGAGTCATTTCTCCGGCCCTGTTTGACTTGTTTGTTTGTTTTGCGTGATGTTTTCCAGAAAAGTCGACCATGAGCCCCCAATATCGTATCTCTAAACTTCATATGGTTTTGCCTCACTCTTGTTTTGCATCCCTTGCTCGTCTGAATTATGTCAAAGTGTCCCCATCTGTCCTCAGAGCTGTGGAGAGACACTCAGCCACCCGGCACCCTTCTCAATGCACGTCTTTGTGTTGAAGCTTTTATGGGCTTTGGCTCGAGTTCATAACGTCATTGAGGGACTCAGACTACAAAACATTGGTTACGATGCTGACTGAAGCTCATGTAATATCTGCAGTAGTGTTTAAATACAGTGGTGTTTGTGGCCTTTATATGGCGTCATATTGTACTCCTCTGGTCTTATGTGACTATCCAACCCTGAAGTGTGAGGAAAACTGGGATAATACATGGAAAGCTGTGATGCTTATGACATATAAGAGCTGTTGCCTCAGGGTGTCCGAGGTTCAAACTTGGCCTCAGTCATCTTTCATTTCCCACTTTGATGTCTGTTATCACTGTTTTATAAGGCCTAACATTCCTATAAATAAAATAAATAAAAAACAATAATAATTTTTTTTTTTTGGCATTTAATGGTGCTTTAATTGAGATGAGAAAAGGAAAAGATGCTGTCAGGAAATACTGTGAACCAGGTTCGATTGTGTATATTTGTGTACAGGTGTGACAGTAAGTTAATATACAGTGTCCATAAAAAATATTTGGACGCTTTTGGAAAAAAATATCATTTTCGTTTTATTAATACCAAATATCATAGTGACATCTGAAAACATAGTGCTAGAACTTTGATTGTGATTTTTGCATTTCATTTTAACAGATCATATACACATTTTATATATCAATGTTATTTAGTATTATTTATACACTTTTATTGTATGAATTCATATTGTGCAATAGAGCTTCAGTTTTCATTTTAATTTTATTTAAGATTTAGTGATTTTATGTGCTTGTCAGTTTTTTGTTTTATTTTTATTTTTTTTACATTAAATTATGTCTATTTCAGATTCAGTTTAATAATTTTAGTGCTTCAACATAAAATTACTTTACTTTAGTTGCTAAGGCAACATTTTGCCAGTACAAAATTTTCTAAATGCAAAGTTTAGTTCATTTAATGTTTTATTAATTTATCTTATTTTATTAAAAAAATCCAGAATTTCAGAAAAGCATTTTAACTATAAGAACACTATATAATAATATATAATATATAAATAAAACATTATATATATATATATATATATATATATATATATATATATATATATATATATATATATATATATATATATATATATATACAAGGCTCTGTTTCCTTTCTGAGTACTAACCCGAAAGCCTAGACCACATATCGATTCCTGCAGGTTAAGCGTCCAGCACTTTCAGAGCATAGTAAGAGACATGATGAAGGCCCATGCATTTAACATAATAGAAAGCACCTCACTTAAACCTGCACATCCACAGAGAGCCGGAGTCTGAGAGAGAGTTCAGCCACCTCCCTCAGAGATCTCAGCAAAAAGCTCTCTGACATCTCCTCGGGCTCTTCCCTCCTGAGGTGTTTCCTCCCTTGTCACAAAAAGTGTTAAAAAGAGGTCAAAAGAAGCAAAGTGAAGTTTGGCCAAATGTTTTCTGGAGTTGCATTTATGGCTTCTGTATAGCGAAGCGGCAGATGTAGTGAATAAATAAAGTTCCTCTCCATCAGAAAGCTTCTGAAGGGTTAGACCAAGCACGCCGAGAGAGTTACTATTATCCACGTAAATGCTGCAAATGTAATTCAGCCCGAGGTTGGAACTGTAAAAGTGAGACCGACATGTTTTTTTCTCCCCTTTTACCTTTTTCCTTTTAATACTTCTGAGTGTAAGCTGGCCGTTTTAAAAGGTTTTAAAAGGTTCGGGACTGAAGGTCATATGATGGTGCCGAGGCACAAGCCACCCCTCCCCGCTCTTGCCTGGAGAAAGCACTATAAAACTTTGATGCCCAAATTAGGTTGTTACTCATCTTGCACCTTCCTGCTCACAGTATTGACAGCGGCGGTGAACTGCTGCGGGGAGATAGCATCTCAGCGTTTGGACTGGGTACTCCGCCTCGCGGCCGCTGACAACAGCAGAAGTGTTTTAACAGGGTTTTAATGGCCGGCCACTTCTGCTCCTGGGAGCATTGAAAATAGCTGCTGTGAAAAGAAGAAAAAAAAAACACTCTTTGGCTGATGGGAGCTGACATGGCCTGCTTTTTCAGTCGCCATGCTCATGTGACTTTTGCATCATGAGCTGCTGGGAACATCTAGAGGTCTTCTTTCCCACTTTTTTCAAATTCCTTCCCTGTCAATTTCTCTGGGAGAAAGACTGGAAAACAGTCACTAGACAAACACCCAGCTCAGCTGAATTTTTCTTGAATTCTTTAAGTTTCTATTTAATTACAGTTACTAGTAATACTATGTAACATAATTTGTATATAAAAATTAAGCTTCAATTGTTTGGGAAAGGTTTTTTAAAGAGGATATATCTTATGCTAACAAAGGCTGCGATTATTTGATCAAAAATACAGTAAAAAAAAACAATACTGTAAAATATTATAACTGTCGTATTGAATGTATTTCAAAATGTAATTCGTTATTGATTGATTGACGATGTCGAATTTTCAGCAAACCTTTACTTTTCTCTTGAGGTTCACATTATTCTAATGTGAAAATCGTTATAATTTGCTGATTTGGTGCTCAAGAAACATTTCTTATTATTAGCATGCTTTAAAAAAAACAGTTGAGCTGCTTTAAAACATCATGGAAATGTCTTATAGAACTAATATAAAATGTATTTTAATGACTATAATAATAGACGAATATTTTATGAATAGAATGTTCAAAAGAAACAGCATTTTATTTCAAATAGAAATATTTTGTGTCAATGTAAATGTCTTTTGATGTCTTTTTAATGCATCCTTGCTGAATAAAAGTGTTTATATATACAGTATATATATAAACAAATCTTGTTCTGAATGGTAATATATCATGTATTTCAATTCCGTAACTAAAAATGTTTCATCCTGTCCCTCTCTGTGTGTGTGTTTATTTATTTATATTAGTTGACTCATTATATATAAATATAATAAACAATATGAAATGACACCGTATATTTTAAGTTCTCCTACTGAGCAGTGCTAGAAAAAAGGGGGATGTTTTTATGGCTTCTGTCCATTTTCCCCTTTCTGTGCACACGCTCCCTCCCTTCCACTGTCCTTGTTTGATTGGCTGGTCATTAAAGTGTGTGCTGACAGAGATTGGGCTTTGCCCTTTTGATAGGGGCTGAGTGCCCTGGCCGCCCCTGCCAGCCCCCCACTCCAACTGCCCACTGTGGAAACCTGGCCCCTGCATTGTGCTCCTGAATGGGGGCCCTGTGTAGCATTGTGGCCCTGCTGGCTATGCTCATTAGCAGAGTTTGGCGACACACAGTCCCCCTGAATGAGTCTGCTTGTTGCCACACAATAGATAAGTCCTGAATGTAGGCTCAGGGTCTGGCTCCATGCTGACACCTCTCAGCAGCCACAGCGCTCTCATAGCCACTGCTCAGCTCTCGGCCTGCGATGTACAGCCGCTGCGCTCCTCTCCTTCTGCTCCAATCTGTGCAGGAAACGACACGGATGTGGGAAAATAGAGAAAGATTTGCTTAATTGATGCAACTGGGCATTTCCTATGATGTCATATAGGTCATTCCGCTTCCTGCTCGTAACACTCTTCAGCACACACTCCCGTGACCTCATGCAGCGTATATACACACATAACCACATTGCTCTTTTCTGTCTGTAAAGGGAATTGTGTCAAGAGTGGAAATGTCAAGCTTATAATTTTATTAAAAAATACTTGTTAAACATGTATTATATGGGCTGTATTTTCATTGTTGTTTAAGCTTTATGGTAAAAGATCATCATAAATTGTAAATAAAATGACAGAGCTCTTAGTATACTCTTAAAAATAAATGTTCTTTATTGGTATTAATGGTTCCATGAAGAACTTTTAATATCCATGGATTCTTTCCGTTATTAATTTAGACTTCAGTATTACAAAATGGTTCTTTTAAGAACTGTTCTTTGTGAAATCTAAAATGGATCTTTTTAAGGCATTGCTGTCAAAGCATCCTTTCGGAACCTTTATTTTTAAGAGTGTAACTTAATTGTGGATATACTATTTAATATGTGAGTATTGTAATGTTTTAATTACATATTCACTTTTCACTGTAACCTAGATTTTTATTTTTATTTTTGAGAAAAAGTAGGAAAAGTCAAAATAATTTTTGGTAACCAACATTATGCCACAAATGCTGTCGACTGAGCTTCACTTGAACCCAGAATATTCCTTTAAAAGTGCCATGATCATTCCCAACCATTTCAAATGCACCGGATGGAACACATCAGACCCGATTTTCCTCTCCTCGGCTCAAAAATTCATAATCTGGAATGAAAGCAATCAGCATGAAAAGTTCATGCCTCCATTTGCTGTCATCTGTTTGGGTGGTCAGCTCGAAGTGTACGGCGTTTCAGTTGTCGTCCTGTCCCCTCCGAAGTTGCACAGCTGCGAAAGTTTGTTTTCACCCATCGTCTTCCATTATCTGCCTTAATCAAATTCCTGCTTTTGATCACGGTGAAGGGTATATGCGGTCAGGCCAGGGGGAGAGTGTGGGACATCAACAGGGGGCTTTCATGTTTCCCATCTCCTCTTAACTGAGCTTCATTGTATGAGTGTGGGTCAGTTTAAAAGCAATTGCACCAAATCGTGTAACCTGAGCCGTTGGCTGAGCGCTGGGCTATGTTGATAAGACCCGAACAGAGAGGAGAATAGGTGATAGCTGGGTCAGATACAGGGAAGTGTCTGTTCTCCTGAACACTCAGGGAACAGGACTGAAGTGATTGCTCGTACTGTGAGTGGCAGGTCGAGAGTGTGTGTACGTGCCCAGCAACATTTATCTGTTTGCATGTGTGCATTTTTCCTTAAGTGTGTGCGCTTGGGAGCGTTGTTACCTCTTCTCCTCTCCTCTCAGCACATAGGCTGTGCTTGTTCCCTCACCAATTAAACTGATTGAGTTAATTATACAGTCTTCACTATGTCCTTATGTCCCTAACACTGATTGGCTGACCTTTGTGTGGCTGCCTTTTTTTTTTTTTTTTTTTTTTTTTTTTTTTTTTTTTTTTTTAAAAGTAAAAGTAAAAATGTTGAATCTAGAGATGAGAAGATTCACAGTATTGACCAAAAACCTTATTGTCACTAATAATGATATATAAAATGATCAAACTCAAAAAAAAAACTTCGCTTGTATGTGCTTATGAGTACTAATAAACAGCTAATATGCTAGTAATATGCATTTTAATAAGCAACTACTTAATACTGAGAATTGGTCCTTGAAAGAAAGAAAGAAAGAAAGAAAGAAAGAAAGAAAGAAAGAAAGAAAGAAAGAAAGAAAGAAAGAAAGAAAACTATTGAATTATTCAGTGGAACAATTAAGCTTTTTTCTTTAGTTGAGCATGATGAGGTTTTTTGGGGAGAACTTTTTCAGTGAGTTTATTCCAATAAAGATTCATCAGGCTAATTCTGTTTTGTAACTCCTGAGTTTGTGAGTCTTTTAACAGATTCATTAAAAGAGCTGACTCATAAGAGTCATTTGTTAGTGAACTAGATGCTGGTCACTGGTGTTCTTGCCAAAGTTTAACAGTATGTTGTTTTCTCATCACATTCAATTCAGACTGAAAACTCACATTTGCAACTCAAAATGTTGGTAAACTTAAGTCATTCATACATTAGAAAAGTCATTTGGGGAGATTCATGCATTTGAAAGTGTAGTTTTGTGTAAAGTGTTAAAATACTTTTTGGTGCCCACTTTATGTTGATTTATATATACAGTATATTGCTTTGTATTCAGCACAAACACAGCATTTACATTCACATATTGTGAATACAGCTGACTTTTTCTCATTTCGTTCTTTCTTTCTTCCACTTCCCTCCACCCCCTTCCCCTTTGTACCTTGCTCTTGGTCTGCTGGTCAGATGGGTTGGGAGAAAGCCAACAATCCTCCAACCTCTCACATGCTTTTCATTCACAACATCACGCGTTGTAATGCCCTGACCCCTTCATTCATGTTTTACAAGCTGTTCATTAACTCTCCAAGCCCTGCTGCGCAAATTTATGAGGCTATAGCAAGTTTGTACATGTTTTCAGTAAATTAAGCAATTGACATTTAAAGGCCCATCAATGGGCTACAAGACGGACCAAGATGGACGTTTTGTGTGTGTGTGTGTGTTAGAGATATATGGAATATGATGCATGCTCTCTAACACCAAACACACCCCGACTGACACGTATAGAAACAAAACAACACACTTTTAGCCCCGGTCAGATCAGCATAGTGTAATCATGTCATTTAGTGGCATTACTGCATTAGCTAAGTATGGCTAATGGCCACAGCTGTTTTAGAAACATCTTGTGATGCTCTTATGATATCCAGACTGATAATTGCTTTTCGCTCATCAAGAGCCCCTTTCATTTACAGCAGGCCCTCTTTAATGCTCGAGCATGTGTGTGAGTCAAGAGCCACATGGAGTCGGGCACCTCCTCGCGGAGACGCAGATGCACACATGCACGCTAGGCAGGTGCTGCTGTCCTCGGGCAGTGAACTAACACCTGAGAGCGTAGCTCCATAACAGGCCCTCCTGTGCGGCTCGGCTAGGTGTCTTCTGGGTTTTTCTGCAGCCTGTCAAAAAAACTTGGGCTTGAATCACACCCTGTGTGTGAGTGTGTTTGTGTCCCACGCTGAAGCAAATTTGAAAACATTCTTCTTGTCTAAGGTCATATGACAGTGTACACACATTGGTGTCAGACCTAAGCTTACCTCTGTAATTTGAAATCTGGATTTCTTTTTCCAGCAGTTTTTAGTGCCATGTTAATAGAACATTTCAAAAGCTTTTTCATAATCTACTATAAGTCACATTTTCGAGAATAAATCTTTTTAGCTTTTTAAGAAATACTAATAATATTTTCATAATTAAGTTGCAGTTTTATTCTCAATTTTATTAGTTACAGTGGAATGACTTTATAGTTAAAATTACGATAATAACGTTTATAAGATATAGTGAATAATGTCTTAAATTATATGATTTAATTTTGTTCTCAAAATATTAGTAATTTCTTGTAATATTTAAACCGCTTCATTATAACTTCATTATTATGATTTTAACTATTCAACTCAATTAAAATATTATTATTTTAATATTATAATCCCATTAATTTCTTCTCATAATGTTATGACTTGAATCTTATAATGTGGCTGCATTCTCAAATGTTGACTTAATACTCAAAAATTTCAATACTATATTTACGAATGAAATGCTTCTCAAAATGTTACTGCTTTACTCTCAATCTTAGGTTCTGTTATTATTATTATTATTATGGGTATTTTTTGTTACCACTGCATATTAATTTGTGGCTACATTTATTATTTAATTCCCCTTGTTTTAGTTTAATTGTGGATCCGTTCCACTAAATAATTCCATCATTTTAATTTAGTTAAATCATAACTAAAAAGAGAAAATTTATAATTTGTGAGAACTAATTCTTAATTTGTTATAAGCAGGACACTGTAATTTTTACCTTGACATTAATGTTGTATCTGTTCTGTCTCTTTTAGAGGCAGTTCTAATTGGTCTTTTTTGTTAATATTTCCCGCTCAAGTCTTAACGATTCGCTCTCGCCATGTGGCCATTGTCATTCTCAACCCAGGGTGTACAGACGAAACTCCCGGCGATCCTGTGTTTTGCTTTCATCCCCGTCGGGTCATTGTAAAAAAGTGTATCTATAGAGCAGTGTTTGGGGATCAAAGGCTCTCTGAACTATCTCACTCACACGTTCTGCTCTACTTCTTTATCTTGCCCTCTTCCCCACTGAGCTCTGTGAGAGCTGTGGGTTCAAACGTTCAAGTTCGGTGTCGGAGATGTCCGCCGCTCACACCTCCTCTCCCCCATGAGAAACACGAGCCTCCTTCGGCCGCAGGACCGATGAGAGGAGGAGAAGGGAAAAACAGCGGCTGGAAATGGAAATGTCAGGGGCCTGGCCGGTTAATGGCTTTCGCAGAGCTATCGCCCTCAACTAGCATGTCTTCTCCATTAGTGAATTTTGTTCCGATGTGCTAAAGCCGTGTTGTTTTCTCCTCTCTTTTGCTCTTTCTCTCACTTTGGTGTCACTTTCACTCTGGCAGGCCTGCGAGTGGCTTTTAAATGATTCGTCTCGCTTTCCGACGCTATGTGACTCAACGCCGACTCGTCCCGTATGGCCCGTGTGTATGTTCTTTCCTGCACTGTGAATGACTCTCTGCTCAAATAAACCCAGAGGCCAGTCGTTGGCTTTGATCAGGGCTTTGTCATCTTTATGAGAGTGTTGAGAGGAATAAGCCAGGGCCAGCAGTGCAGGACCCCAGATTAAAGAAGACCAGAGACTTTGGGGTGGGGGGGTGATGGTTTGCGGCCCTCCCTCTGGAGCTTAACACCACATGTAACTCCGTGGGCTGATTTTACTCCACTCGGGCTTTCAGACAAATCGACAGCACCCGGCGTTAGCAGAAAACGGAAAAATGGAGCATCAATCCACAAGTTCATATTTGTTTCTTCCTCTGGAGAAAGAATGTAAACTGTAGGCTGTCGTTTCAAATACTACATGATTTGTGGGCTTTTAAAAAAAATAAAATAAAAAAATCTGGCCATGTTCGGTCACATATGTGAGCCTATCATGAGAGTGAGAAAGAGTGTTAGACGATGTATGTGTGTGTGTGTTTGCAGGATCCAGACACACTCCAGTGGTGTTTTGAGATATAAAAGGAATGAAACGGGGGTCACACATTACAGCGTCCAGACAGCATTTGTGTTTGTGCCCCCTTTCCGATAGCCTGGCTTTCCACAACCGCCTTGACCTCCTCACCTTTCAACTTTACTTGAACTTCTGGAACATTGTGTGCTAAAACAACGGCAGAATGAGTCAAACGAGGCTATTAGCCTCAGTGCTACGATATGTAAACCGCATGCACAGTTTTATTAGATGCACATCGTTTATAATGAAACAACAGTGTTGTGTAATCATCAACGTTGAATTTAAGAGGCGCAGACTTTTAACCTCAAGTCTGGGCTTTTGTTTGGAATAGGGTGGCTCTTGTCCTAGCTGGAGGAGTGGTAGATTAGCTAATCCTGCCGCTGTGTTTTTGGGCTCTTGGCCCTTGCATGCTTTTGGGGTAATAAGCTTACATGACAGGACCGAGGGTTAATGTTGTTCGCTGTGCTCAAACAAAGGCCGATTATACACTCGCAGAGGAGGAATGCATCAGTATGGCTAATAAAGAGATGAAAAGTGCTCTTGGTAAAAGTTGGTGTGTTAGTTGTGAGGAATGTGGCTTTTAGAATTGTGTGTTTGTGTGTTTCACTTTGTCCGCTGTAGCATTTGAAGATGTGAATCGTTTGTGATTTATTGTTGGTTATTGTGTGACTGGTGGCATTTTCTTTTTTATTTAACAGGAAAATGATTTAACGTGTAGAGTATAAAATTACAAGATACAGAATGTTATCAATTAAGCAATGCGTCGAAACTAGCATTACCATTTTTATATGGTTTTTGTTACTATCACTGTATAGATAAGTATTTATTTATATGCCTTTTTTTGTATACAATACAAACGTTATTGTTGGTCATGTCAATTTCATTGTTTATTTATTTATTTACAGTTTTAAAAAAGTAAACGTTTTGCTTTTACATACCTGTTGTTTTTACTGTATTATTAATATTTTTATCACACTTTGTAAAGAATAGAAGAATTTTTTTGCAGTAAAACTTGTTGACCAATATAGAGCTTTGTTTTTAAATTTTGTATTTAATTATTTGTTGATAGATATACCAAGTTGTGAGATATTGCATATAAGGTATACAGTACATTTTTATCAAGTCATGCCTAATCTTTTTTTTATTGTATGTCTACTACCTGAGTTCCAGATTTATTTCATCAAAATTGCTTTTGCATTGAGTTGCTTCGTCGCCTCACTCTTGGTGTGAATAGACTCATAACGGTGTGTTTTCGAGCATGTATTTGTCACTACACTAAATGTGCCAGCAGTCACCCTAACAGATTACAAAGGATTGTTAAATGAATTATTGTGCAGTTTTATAATAGTTTCATCTCTCTGTTATTGAGCATCACATTTAGATGCATTATTTAACAGGATTCCAAGTAACTGCATGTTTTTTTCAGTCGATGTTAACAGTGGGCTTGTGTTTGTATTGCACAGAGGTCAGTCGTGCTGTATAGTGGATTGGTTCGTGCATTACTCCTCTTCACTCTCTCTTGCTCTGCTAAATGACTAAAGCTGCTCTCTAGCCCTAGGCGACGCTGCTGGGAGAATCTGCTCTTATCACTCTCCACTGACTGCACACGCATGGAAGAGAGAAAGAGTGGTGTTAGTGTACATTGAAGAAAACCCTTAAGAGATCTGTGCACACCTCACCTTCATCACGCTCTTTTTAGCACATCTCCTTCCATCTCCCCGTGCTTGTGCCTGTTTCCATGCATCCGATAGGCCTATTTCAGTATCTACGCAGAAGCGGCGAAGTCTTTCCTAGTAATCTGAATGGTCGGGTTTAGAACAGGCCTATGGATCCAGCCGGATCGGTAGCTAGCGCCGACCGCTCAGCGGTGATCAAATTAGATTGGGTGTTACTGAAGCATCTAACGGGGCAGATTATACTGCAGAATAATATTGTCAGGAAAAGTCCCCGAATGAAACGTGAGCTCGTGAGGGGGGACTTCAAACACACGGCAGCTGTTGATCCACGTGGGTCAGCCGGCGGTCAGGGGCTGGTGTGAATGCTTCGGTCTCATCAGGACTCTGACTGCAGCTTGCACGCTGCGTTCACCCTCTCTCGAACCCTGTCCGTGTGTTTACTGTTCCCTTCTCCAACGCAGCCAGCGCTGGCCTGTTTATGGAGTGGGAAGGAGGAATGGATGAGAGGAAGACGTCAGCAGGGGTAGTCAGAAAGGTGCTGAAAGGTGGGCGGCTCTTGCTTTGGCATGTGCTTCTGAAGGCAGCCATTTGTGAGGAAGATTTAGGGGAGATGTGGAGCCCACCTGTAAAGCCTCATGGGTCTCAGAGGTGGGAGAAAATCGAGATTTTGCTTGACAATGTGCAGTTTCAATCGACAGTTTTTAAGGGATTTATCTTCCAAATTCTCTAAAAAAAGAAAATCATCATTTATGAACTGCAGTATAAATTTGACCGATGAAACTCACTGACTGACGTCTGCCTTTACGACTCATGTGTGGTTTGTGTTTTTTAGTTCTGAAGGTTCAATATCGATGTCTAAGAGAAAGTTTACTGTGGCGAGTGGGGCGGGGCCGAGAGGCGTGGGAACGAGGAGTGAGGCCAGGTGTAGTGATTTGAGATGAGCTACACCTGAGCCCCACCGCTAGTATCGAGTCCCACGTAGGAGATGGAAGGATATAAAACCGGAGTGACGACCGTGAAGGACGAGAGAGGACCAGGCCTGGGATATTATTTTATGTTTTGGCTTTTATTTGTGCGCGTCAGTCGCCGTGAGGGGCTGATGCGCTGTTTTGTATTTACTTTGAGTATTAAAATGCTTTTTGATTGTGCGCCGGTTCCCGCCTCCTTCTTCCCGATGAATATGGAGATTTGTTTGAATCGTTACAGTGGTGCCGAAGCCCGGGAGAAGGAGGGACGCGCTGCTGAAGATCCCTCGCCGCTGTGGTGAATCCGCGGTGCCCTCGAGCTGGCGAGGTACGTGCCGCCATTGACGCTCGAGGCGGTGGGCTGGAGCGAGTTGCCGGGGACGGACGAGCTCGCTGCCGACCGCCCACGACAAGGAGGGGCGGCTGCCATCCGTGAGGGAGCGGAGGAGTCGGCGCCGTTCGCCAGGGGGCCGGAGCCTGCCGCCTCCGTGACGGAATCCGGAGGGGCAGGGAACGGGGGACTCCTGCCGCTGCCCAAAATCGGAGGAGCCGTCGCCGTCCACCGGGCGGCGGAGGAGTGTCGTGCCGTCCGCCGAGGGCCGTCCAGTGCCACCGCCGGGCACCGCGGAGGAGATCACCCAGCCGGTGGGGGGCCGAGCAGCAGTGCGTCTGGGAACCGGAATTTTTTTTTTTCTTTTTTTCCTCTCTCCCCTCTCTCGTCCCTGTCGCTCCTCCTTCCATCTCCTTTTCTCTCGCCTCGTCTGTCCTACCCCCAGGTTCCCGCAGGTCCCCGTGAGCGGTCTCCCCCGGAGGGAAGGGGGGGGGGGGAGAGTAGAGCGCAGTCTCGGGAGTACCCCCCGGCCTGCGAGGGGCGATGGGGGTATGTGGCGAGTGGGGCGGGGCCGAGAGGCGTGGGAACGAGGAGTGAGGCCAGGTGTAGTGATTTGAGATGAGCTACACCTGAGCCCCACCGCTAGTATCGAGTCCCACGTAGGAGATGGAAGGATATAAAACCGGAGTGACGACCGTGAAGGACGAGAGAGGACCAGGCCTGGGATATTATTTTATGTTTTGGCTTTTATTTGTGCGCGTCAGTCGCCGTGAGGGGCTGATGCGCTGTTTTGTATTTACTTTGAGTATTAAAATGCTTTTTGATTGTGCGCCGGTTCCCGCCTCCTTCTTCCCGATGAATATGGAGATTTGTTTGAATCGTTACATTTACATATATTTTAGATGTTATATTTGTGTCTGGGCATTAGAGCTGCTGCTGTCTGTGATGTAATGAGTAATAACACTGCTATACTGTACATCATATTTGCTGAATGAAATCCAATACTCGATGACAATTTGTAAGGTGAAGAAATTTAAACGGCAGAAAAACTGTCACAAAGACATGATTCCTATCTTTCTCTCCGGTTACAATTACTTGTTCAAATCTCAGCTGACATCTGTGGGTGTTTTACTACATCCACTTCGGCAGAAAATTATAGTCACAGCAGTAATGTGGAAAGAGAGCAAAATAGCTCTATGCATTTTTCTGGAAAACTTTCAGACACTTAAATCACTTTTTATTTACTGCTTGTTCTGTGTTTCCCTTTATTACTGTATTACTTGTATGTTTAAAAGCCATATTAAGTTAGTTTGTAATTCAGAAACACTTTAGTTATAGGGACCAGTTCTCTCAAGTTGTTTATTAGCATGCCTTCTTTTAATATATTGGCTGTTTATTAGTCCTTATAAAGCACATATTCTGCCTGACCATATTCTACATCCCTAATCCAACCCAATGCCTAAACTTAACAACTATCTAGCTAACTGTTAATAAACAGCAAATTAGGAGTTTGTCGAGGAAGATGTCATTTGTTAAAAGCGAGAATTGGACGTTAAAATAAAGTGACCTATATGTGTGCTTCTTTTCTAGCCTACTGTTACCTTTAATGTATTATTTATTTGCAATAAATTTTAAAAGTGATTTAATAAAAATGCACAAATTAGTTTGATATTTAAAGTTGGTAAACTAATGATGTTAATTACATCGGATCGCGGTCTCACCCCTGGTTTTTCCTCTGAAAATGTTCGCCCGTTTTCGCTGTTCACTCTTCAGAAACAAGAGGGGAGCGCTGACCTGCTCATTGGCACACGATGACCGGTAACCCTATACCCCCTCGGCTCATGCCCCGGTCCAGCTCTCCCCTCAGGCCTGTCGTAAATCAGAGCCAAAGCAGTGGGGTCTGTGGCCCCCAGCACTGCTCTCACACCCCTGAGCTCAGCTGTAATCTGTCTGCATCCCGCTATCGGTCTCCTCCCATGTGTTAGCCTCACTGGCTGATGCACGTAACCGCAGGCGGTCCTCCGTGTGGAGATGGCGCTTCGCTCGCACTCCTCTTCTTACAGATCAGGATTAAGAGCTTGGCAGATTCCTCTTCATTTAATTCTTTTTTTGTCATGTTTTTGGTAATCTTTGCCTCTGGTGATAATCTGCAGGAGTGTGACAGATTAGGGAGGAGGGAAAAAAAGAGAGACGCAAAAACTAAATATTAAAACAGCTGGGCGAGCAGCTATCAGGTGACCTTCAGAAAGCCGGCCTGTGCAAAGCATTACCCCGGCCTGAAGACGCAGAGAGAGATCCAGAGAGTGCGTTTCTCTCGCTTTCGTGCTTTTGCTGCCTTTGAGTTCTCTCACCCGTTCATACTCATCTGGAAAGTTCTGCCTCTTCTCGCTGCTTATCCATCTGCCATCTGTGCCTCGGCCTGTTTCTGTGCTTTTAAAACACTCTCTGCCATCTTAATTATAAAATGGAGCCGCATACAAACCACTCACAGGAACTTCTTGAATCTACTTTGCTTTTGTACCACCAACATTTGAAGCCAATAAGTCTTTGTATTCACGTAATGAGTCTGGCATTTTGCACTCCACAAACGTTTGTCTGTGAAAATATAGACATTGCACTGGCTTTGGCTTTGCCTCTTTCTGGTTCTGATGAAACAACCTTTTTTTTTATGTTTTCCTAAAACACAAATCACAGTTCCACAAAAATATGAAACTGTTATTTGATCAATTTGAACTGATTATATTTCATCAATGAAAATATTGATGAAAATTTTTGACTGACTGAAAATTTTTAATAAAACACAAATAAAATAAACTTATTCTATATATAACAATATGCAAATATAAATAAATACACCATGATAAAATATAATTCCAATATTGTTTAATTATTATGTTGCGAACTAGCAAAAGTAGATCGGTTTGACTTTTAATGATACCACTCTGATGATTCACTCTGTTCATCCATGAACACACACAAACTGTGCGGCTTGTGACTAGTAGTCATCACTTCAGCTCATATTGATGAGTTGGTATAAGCTAAGTGGCAGTGTCCTTGCCTGGCTTTGGCTCTGTCCCCGATGGTTTTCATAAAGTACACGTGGGCTTTGTTAATGTGCAGGATGGATTACACTTAATTGCAGCCCAGTACAATCTGACCAGTTCTGAAGAGAGGTATGTTGGAAAGTATTCCTCTGATGGTTAGAGTCTGTTTTAGTCAATCTAAGAACATTCTGACAGCTTGTTTTGGTCAGCACTGTTATTTTCGGCATGATGTTTAGCTCTAAAACAAAGACGCGCCGCATTCAACAGCCTGTTTTGGTCAACAAAGTTATTTTCAGCATGATGGTTACTATAAGCCAGAGAAACACCACGTTGTGCATGATTTCTGGGTGAATTTGGCAAAGCCGATTGGCAGGTGGCAAGGTAATAAATCCGAATGAATATGACTTGTTTAGCAACATTTACGTTCGCCTTGGCTAGTAGAACATTGTTATTTTGCTGACAGCACAAGGATAAAAAGGATTGCGCTTTTTCTGCTGTTTCTATCCTTAATGTCTATAATAGAGACAATTTGAGAAGACAAAAGAAGTGCATGGAGATTAAAATGTGTCATTGTTTCTCTGAAAGGTATTAGATGGACAAACGAGGGTGGCTCTGAATTTGGCGCCTTCAATCTTTTCGGCCCAGCCAGGGGCCAGCTGGCTGTTACCTTGCCTCACAATTAAGACTCACCTATTAAATCCTCTACAGAAGGTCTAAATTAGTGTGACAAATCCGAGGGTCACAGTGTGTGTGTCGGGGTGGGGGGGACCTTCTTGTTGGCTCCAGTGCTTGGCTTTAGCTTTCTTTGGACCTTGAGATAATTAGCTATGGATTCACAGCCCCTTTGTCGCTGACAAAACGAACTATATATGTCTCATATCCGTTTACCGTGAGATGTGAGACTACTTAGCCGCTGTAGACAGCATATTGCCAAAGTAAGAATGGCTGGTCTTGGTTTTAGAGGCTGCACATCAGCTCAGAGTGTGTTTTGACAAGACAGATGTTCTGGATGGTGATGAACTCTTTGGCGTGTGTTACATCAGACGGCCGCTCTTGTCCTTGAGGCTGTGAAGAGGAGGAAGTCTGCCTGCCTCTTCAGTGTCATCTGCACTCGCATTCACAACTGGTCTCATGCTATTTGGAAAGGTCTCGTATTCCTAGAATTGTATTTCATCCAGCTTCTAACCCCAATGGAAAGAGTCTCATTCAACAGGTCTGGAGTTGAATGATAGTACTGATCTGTTTAAGGCAGTGTTCATTAAAATAAAATAAAATAAAATAAATGAAATTATTTTTTAGATGTATTAAAGATTTTATAGTGTTTGTTTATTTTAATCAGTTTTACTACGTACAATTTATACAGCTTCTAATACATTTTTCAGTTTTCCTGACCAAATTGACTTTTTAATCAATTAAATTTAATCAAACCAAATCGACATTTTCAATATTTTACATAAATGAAATGATTTTTTTAAAATTCTTTTGTTTGTTTGTTTTTAAATGTATTTGAATATTATTATTTTAGTTTTAGTTCAAATTGCTTAATTATCTTCAACTGCACCATCCATCTTCATTTGTTGAATGTTGTTGACTACTTTTTTGAGTGATTTTATTGACAAGATTAACATTAGTTTAGTGGATGTTATCTGTAGGTTTGCTTATGGTTTCATTGCTTTTTAAATATAGAAATGCTTTGTGTAGGCTTCTCATTGACATACTTCTCACATTCTTTTCCCACTTCCCAACCTGTTTCCCCTTCTTTTTCTGTGCGCATGGAAATGTAGACCACCTAACTAGCTCCATTTGTCCAGATTATTTAGAGGGGTGTAACCTTGCAGCCTCTATAAAACAGACACATCCTTTAAAGGCTGTGCTTTCCTTAAAAGCCAAGCCTGTGGCCATACATCAGAAAACAAGAGCTGCGCTTTGATAGCCTCTGCCATTAGACTCAGTCCAGTAAAGGGGCTTTGCCGTTCAAGGCACTCTGGAGATAATTGTGCAATTAGCAAAGAAGATTGTGGAGTGCTTTGATCAGGAAGCAACATGCAACTCCTTAAGAAATCAGAGTCACCAGAAAAGATGCACTGACAGGGGTGAGGGAGAAAAAACAGTGGAGTGGACTTTTTTAAGACTAGATGAAGTTAAAGGGGCTCCAAGTGCTCACACAATAAAACTTTAGCCCTTTCATCTTATTTCTTTAGGAACAAGAGAGAGAGAGAAATAGTCTGCGTGGATAAACCATTTCAGATCATATATGACCAAGAGGTGAGAATGGGATGCTGGTTTCCCCATCACCATATCATTTTTATTCCCCATTAAGAACCAGCTCATACGAGTCATTTGATTCCGATTATACTAGCTGCATTTCACAATTTTGATTCACTAAAAAAAATCTGATTACTCTGTTTCTACTGTATGCTTTTGATTCATTAAAATGAACAATCTGATAGAAGTCATTTGAATCAGACTACAGTGGTTGTACTGTATGTGTTTGATTCACTAAAATAATCAGCTCAAGTCACACGTGAATCAGAGAAGACTGGTCATGTGTTTTTGAATCTGTAAAAACCACCAGCTCATAAAAGTCCCTTGAATCAGAATACACAGTTTGCACTGTATGTTTTTGATTCACTGGAAAGAGCCATCTCATAAGAGTCATTTGAATCAGACTACACAGTTTGCACTGTATGTTTTGATTCACTGGAAAGAGCCATCTCATAAGAGTCATTTGAATCAGACTACACAGTTTGCACTGTAGGTTTTTGATTCACTGGAAAGAACCATCAAAAACACAATCATGTACATACATGCTGCTCATATATTATTATAGCCCAGTTTGTGCTGATTGCAATGAGATTAGACTTTAGCCATTTAGATATTTATAAGAAACTGAAAAAAGCACAAATGTCAGGCCATGAAAAAAACTTCTCCAGGCCCCAAAAATACCCTTAGACCTAGTCATTTGAATTGGACTACACTAATTGTGCTGGATGTATTCCACTGTAGACATACTAATGATATAGCAGCATCACTGAATAGGCAAAATAATGCACATGTTAGAATTGTTAACAGGACCAAATGTGTTTCAGTTTTAAAACATTTTACTCTTTTTCCAACCCTAATCACAATGCATTTAGATACTTCACACATTTAAATGGCCAGATTGCTGGGGAAGGCAATGTGGTAAGATTGTTATATAAAGTCGGTGTACATAGGAAATAAATCTTAGCAGGGTCCCTGTGAATGACTGCCAGGTCAGGAAATATAAGTGCAAGCTTTGGCCCTGCCTTAGTCCTTCTACCTCAGTTTCAGAATACCCCTCACCTCCTCTTCACGGCCACACAGCCTGCAGAGAGTAACTCTGACGTAGAAAAGTCCTGGAGGGCTACATCGGCCAGCTTGGTACTCCTCTGTCCTCCCTAGCTTTCACATAACCCGAGGCTCTGGAGGGGAAGAGAGGAGGCAGGCTGTGCTATGCTCAAGGGGCACAAAGCACTTCCAAAATAGCACTGGGTAAATAGGATCGCATGGGAACTAAACATTGGCCTGGGCTTCTTTCTTTGCCACATTTAGGCTTGTCCTGCAAGGGTTAGGATTCTCCATTCCTCACATCTAGATATGAGTGGCACCCTGAACGAATCACAACATCCCCTCCATCAGGCATCAGAGGTACAATAATGGTTATGTTGCCCACTGGGGCCTCCTTTCCTTTAATCAGCTGGTCATGGGCAAATGATGACAAAGGGACCACCATGCTCCATCCTATGGTTTCTGAGGTACAAACTCCACAAAGTAAACCCCAGCTGTCAACGCTGGCACAGTAGGTACATCAACACATGGGTTTAAAGTTGTTTCTTCAACTTTGGCTGCATCTCTTACGCTCTCAAATAAAAGGTACAAAAACTGTACCTGGGGCAATACCTTTTCAAAAAGCACACTTTTGTACCCTGATGCCTATTCAAATCCATCCAAATCACTTTTTCCAACTATAATAATCCAAACAATTGAAACATTTAAATAAACATTTTACTGTTTGAAGATTATTGATATCTTTTAAAAATGTCCACCACACAGAACCATTTTTTTTTGCATTTTTTGAAAGTATTTGTTTATGTTCTCCCTAATAATGCTTTTGTTTATTTTTGTCATTCATTCATTAATTTGATTCATTCATTATTTAAAGGTTATTATACTGTACTTTGTTACCAAAAAGACAACAGTGTCAGGGATATCACTTCAGCATATTTGAGATGAAATATGTGGTGATGTGTAAAGAAAGCAAAGAGAAGTCAATGCAAATATAACGGTTCTATAAAATACACTGTTTAATTTCCAATAGAGCTGTAACTGAGGCCAGATTCTACAAAAAGAGGGAAAATATTATTGGAACCGATTTCTATATGATTGTAGTTAGGATACCTAAAATGCTGTTTAACGTCAAAGGTCATTTTATCCCAAAATGTTAAAATGTTATTACCATTGTATTTACATCCTTTGAGATGTTTTGAAAATGACACTGTGGTGAATTTCCATTACTTTCCTGAAATACAAGGAAAAGAGTGTTTTTAAGAGAGTATTTTCTAAAAGTTGACAGGGCCAAAAGTGTCCATAGTTGAAGAAACACCCTGTCTCTCTTGGGTTGTAAAATCTTTAGTATTATAGAAGAGATGAGAGCTGGAGATCTGTGAAAGAAAGAAACTTTATCCACTGTCATTTCATAAAGCCAGTCTGTATTGTATCATGGTGGGCTTATCTGCATCCTTGAATGCTTCTTTCATGTATTTGAGCTTTCTGTGTTTATGTAGTCTCCATATGGCTCTAGCACAGGCCTCGTGGTGAGCTTTGAAGGTCTTTTTAATGTGTAACTTCAGTGCTCGAGTGGGTCTCTGCACTTTAGACAAACTCCAACAGCTGCTCTGTGGCCTGTGCTGTGAATAATGCACTTCCAGTTAGTGACTCTTTGCTTGAGTGCATCTGTATGTTGTTGATCGGAGGTATGGGATAGAGTTTACACTTTTCATGTTCCATCAGTTCAGCTATGAATGGAATTAAGGCCACCCCTGACACACACACCGCTGTTGCCTCCACCAGAAGGGCCTGTGTCTTGGCCTGGCAGACCATCAGAAAACATCATAGAGTAGACTTGTGATGAGAGGCACAGAGTGACACCCTTGACCACACACACACACTCACACATGCATATACTCACACATACACTCCCCAGAGTGTGTCAGCGCTGCCGCCTCATCTGATTAAAAGGAGCATGAGGCTTTACGTGACCTTTTTCCCAGAATCCTCTCCAGGGCCGGGATGCTCAACCTTTTTTTCTGAGAATTTTCTCCATTGCCCGGATACTCAACACAATCGCCTTTACGGTCTTGACTCTTTGCACTTTGCCTTCATTTTTTCCCAGTATAATCTGTCTTCACCCTTCCTTGTGTGCACGTTTGCTGCTGCCGCCGGCATGAATGTAGCCCTTATTAAAGGAAAGAAAGTGTTTGTGACACTTCGGCCCACCGGTGCGGCACTGCGCTTGAGTTGTCTCCTCTTGTCCTCTCACATGAACACCCTCAGTATATCACAAGGTTCAATCAACACTGTTTCCTCACTCAAGGTGTCACGCTTTATAATTAGCACACACGCACACTAGAGGAGACGCCGCCTGTCAATGCACCTGTACTCAGACGGGCAGGCTGGGCGTCTCCTGTAGATGGCTCATTAAAATGATTCGATCGGAGGAATGATGCCGCAGAGTGTGTAGTGGGGCGAAGCCTGTGGCTGAAACGTCCACTGTTGATGTCCTGAATATGGGCTGGACTGAGACCTACAGTACAACCACCTTTGCTTTTAGGACTGGGTAATAATATCGATTGTATGATTATTTCATTCTTCATGTGAGTGATCTCAGTAATGATTCTTAAAATCTGAAGATTGATCTTTTGTAGTATGCCTTATTCATGCACAGCGAAATCTGTTGAACCCCCAGGGCAAAAACAAACAAACATATTCTAGAACATCAAAGTAATCAATCCCAGATTCATTATTTTTGAAGATTGTTTTTAATAAAATGCATGTGTACCGTGGAATAATGGTACGAAAACACGTCTTTGTATTGACCTTGCAGTCTGCATGTAATAGTGCAATACAGCCTGCCCAGCATTGTCTGATTCACACAAATGGCTCTTTTAGTTAGTTATTTTTAAGTAATCAACAACCAGTGCAGTCCAGTTCATAAACGAATGGCACTTATGAACTGGTTATTTTAATTAATTAAAAGTATAGAGCAAACTGTATAGACTGATAAATGCAAGTGACTCATATTAACCATTTTTTTAATTCAACCTACAGCTAAATCATTATTCCGCATTGAACCGATTATCCTTGGTGAATCAATCTGCAGTTGAATCTGTATAGTCTAATACATGAACTGGTTCTTTTTAGTGAAGTTAAAACCTACTGTACAGCGCAACCTAATACAGTCTGATTCACACAAACGATTTATAAGAAAAAAAATTAGTCTATCAACCTTCAGCTCACTCAGAATCTGATTCATGTATAAATGACTCTTATGAACCAGTTATTTTTAGTGAATCAACCTATGGTTTAACCTGTTTAGTCTGATTCAGTCATGGTTCTAATGAACTGGACTTCATTTCCCAAAAGCATTGTAAGCCTATTTTTAGTGAATCAACTTACAGTTTACACAGTGAAGTCTGATTCATGAAAAGATGGTTCTAATGAACTGGTTCCTTTAAGACAAGTTAAAACCTTAAGACAAAAGCACAACCGATGTAGTCTGATTCATAAACAAATGCTTTCAGTAAATAAAAATCTTCAGTACAGTGCAACCTGTATAGTCCATTCATACAAATGATCCAGTTAAGTTAATATTTATTTAAAATGTCATGATTAATCCAGCTTGAGGTTCCCTGTTTAATATACACCAATAGCTAAATGGAATAGGATTGAGGGCTTGTGAATTTGAAATTGAATTGTGTATCGTTATCCAGCCCTAATGACTTTGTGGTTGACTTTCAGTAGTGAGGGCAACAGCTCTGGGAAAAGGGCGAGCTGGAAAATAGGGTACAGGCCTGGGAACCAATGGCTCTTCTGAGCGGCAAAGGCCATGCAGGGCCGTGTGGAGGGGTGGGAACGTGAGGCGCAGTGTCCTGCCAGGCTACTCTTCCCGCGGGAGCCTCGGACAGAGAGACACTCGGAGTTGATAGGCTCTTTTCCTGCCGCGGGGTCAGGCCCCCTCCACAAACTTCCCACCGACCCGTCAGGGCCTGGCTCACAGTGGCAGGTTAAAATTAGTCTCTCTGGCTGAACCGAGGCCTCCCTCTCTCAAGCTGCTCATCCAGCTCTGAGAACCAGAGAGTCTGATAAAACACGCAGTTTTCACACAGTAACTCTTCTCTGTCAGAGAGACAGATACTATCCATTTTCTTTTGGCCCCCACGCTTAGAGGCGGAGGATGATGGGGCTTTTGCGCACTCCGTACTTGGGAGTTGAAGCTCAGCTCTGAACTCTGTCTGAACTCCCGCTCCATGATTTCTGCTTTATTATGACGCCAATTTCATTTTAAAAGCTGAATCAGGCCACAGTTCCCCTCAGAAGCAATTAAAACACAGCAGGGGCAACCTGTAGGATATCCTCTGCTGTCTTTTCAAGACGGCCAGATGTGCGCAGAGGCAACCTGTTGGTTATAACAATGTTTTTCTTCCTTTTGTTGTCCTCCCTTGCTCACGCTATTCTACATTAGTCATTGCAAATCACTCACAGGTAGTCTGGCGCTTCATCAAAGACAGAATATATCACATGGATTCTCAATCTTAACTTTAAATGTTGTTGGCAATGCATATTTTATAACTCTGACCCAACTTTTTGCACCAATTTGTCAAGTCAAGCTTTCCAGTCTGTTGAAAGGTGCTCCTGTAACAGCTCCCAGTTGTTAATTCAAACAACCGTCAGCGCTAATGTGTGCAAATGCTCCCAAATAAAGTGAGTGTTTGCCCACAGAAGTGGAAGCTCCTTTCTGAGGTTCCTGGTGTAAGTGATATTGACCAGTCCAATCCTGGCCGGTCTTCTGCCGGCCTTCCAGTAAGAGGGTGAATGTGTGTGTGGAGAATCGATGCATGTGAGGCCAGTCAGCACGTGTGTTTAGACAAGTTTGAGGGGATAATGGCTGTTGCTGCTCGGACACACCGACCTAATGGAGACGAATGGCTCCAATCCTCATTAAAAGCAAAGCCGATGGACTAGAGTTTCGGTGTTAATGTACTGCTTTCATTGTTAAGGTGTGTGCAGGCTCTCAGAGTCAAAACAAGATAAGAGTGTTTTACACCTGGTTAGTATATATGTGGTTTTTCAAACCCGAGACATTTTGAGTCAGCAAGTTTGCAGCTAAAAGGATGACGTTGGAAATGACATGCTAATACTAATATTATGTTTATTTTAAATACGATTTATTTTATTAAATATATTTAATATTATATTTTTCTATTTCTTCACTATATATAATACATTTATAATAATATTTATTTATAGAATTTTGTATTATTTATGTTATAATTTTTTATTTTTTACTTATTTTTTAATGAGGGTGGGGGGGGGGGAATAAAAGGGCTTAAGTAAAAGAAAACAACAAAAAACAACAACATTGTATTACAAATTACAAATTCATTAAAAATACATTGCTGACACAAGTAAATGACCGAAGTGTGTCGTGTGGTGTTACTCAAAATCATAGTCACCAGCCAAAATTACATCACATACAGTACACCTTAAAAAAATATGCATACAAAAATCATAATTTTACATTCCTTTAAATAAGTTATATTTATTATATATATATATCCTTTTTCCAACAAATTGGTGCCAAATGTAAGTGACTAAAGTTGTGTAGTGTTGTCACTCAAATTCATAGTCACCACTCAAGATTACATCACATACACACTTAAAAGCAAGAGGTAAAAATGCATACAAAATCATGTTTTTTTTTTTTTTTTTTCATTCTCATACGTATTTGGTTGATGTTTCCTCATGGCAGACGGCTTACAGAGAAGGGCTCCAGAGTGCATGAATGATGCTGGATTGCATTAAGATGTCTGTGCTCATTCTGATGAATGGGGATGAATGGGATTTGCCATATCTAGCAGTGCCACAGGCTGCAGGAAAGCAAGCAGATAGCACACCCTTCTCACATTCATCAAGCTATATCTCTTTCGAAACGAATGACCACAGCCGCCTGTCAGTGGCTGGACAATTTTCTGTCTCCTCTCCCTCTGACTTGTGGGAGTAACAATTATCAGCAGACAGAGAATGTGTGTGTATATGTAAAATATTCATTTCATTTCTTCCTCTTCTAGACTGCAAAATTTCCTCCTGTGTTAGAAGAAGTGGGCGATTTAACAGCTAGTCATAGACATTGGTTCAGGCTTTGTTGTTTGATCCAAGCATGAGTGTGGTTGTATTTTGGAGAAATTATTTGAGTGTGTATACCGCTCTATCCTCAAGTTTACAACTGCATCATAATCGTCATCTGTGTATGATTATGTGATACAAACACAGCATGCATACACACTACTGAGACTGTGTGATTGTGTGTGAGAAACTTCCTGGTGTAGGACTGGCTGGAGGGCAGGGTAAAGTGTGCATGTGGAGTGTCCGTAGCAGGGGACGCCAGGCTGTCTCCAGGATCTGAGGCCCTCCCCACCAGCACAGACGCAGGAAGAGCCCTCCATAAATCAGCCCAGATTAGAGGGGCCACTGGGCCGAGCTCCACAGACTGCACTGCTTAATGTCAGTGCA